>NW_020948910.1:9108662-9141666 GCF_900497805.2 Vombatus ursinus | reverse complement strand
TCTATCTATCTATCTATCTATCTATCTATCTATCTATCTATCTATCTATCTATCTATATACACACATATAATTTTTTCCCCTCCAACTACCCTAATACTGACAAAAGGTCTCATGAGTTACAAATATCATTTTTCCATGCAGGAATGTGAACAGTTCAAACTTAATAAGTCTCTTATGATTTTCTCTTTCCTGTTTACCTCTTCATGTTCCATTTGAGTCTTGTATTTGAAAATCAAATTTTCTATTCAGCTCTGGTCTTTTCATCAAGAACACTTGAAAGCCCTCTATTTCACTGAATGACCATCTTTTCCTTGCAGGATTATACTCAGTTTTGCTGGGTAGGTGATTCTTGGTTGTAATCCTATTTCCTTCACCCTTCAGAATATTATATTCCATGCCCTCTGGTCCCTTAATGTAGAAGCAATTAAATCTTGTGTTATCCTGATTATATTTCCACAATACTTGAATTGTTTCTTTCTGGCTGCTTGTAATATTTTCTCCTTAACCTGGGAATTCTGGAATTTGGCTACAATATTCCTAGGAGTTTTCCTTCGGGGATCTCTTTCAGGCGGAGATCGGTGGATTCTTTCAATTTCTGTTTTGCCTTCTGGTTTTAAAATATCAGGGCAGTTTTCCTGGATAATTTCTTGAAAGAGGATGTCTAGGCTCTTTTTTTTTTGATCATAGCTTTCAGATAGTCCAATAATTTTAAAATTCTCTCTCCTGGATCTATTTTCCAGGTCAGTTGTTTTTCCAATGAGATATTTCACATTGTTTTCTAATTTTTCATTCTTTCGGATTTGTTTTACAGTGTCTTGATTTCTCATAAAGTCACTAGCTTCCAATTGCTCTATTCTAATTTTTAAGGAAGTATTTTCTTCAGCAATCTTTTGGACTTCCTTTTCCATTTGGTCAATTTTGCTTTTTAGGGCATTCTTCTCTTCATTGGCTTTTTGGACCTCTTTAGCTATTTGGGTTAGGATATCTTTTAAGGTGTTATTTTCTTCAGTATTTTTTGAGTCTCCTTTAGCAAGCTGTTGACTTGTTTTTCATGATTTTCTTGCAAAACTCTCAGTTTTTCCTCTGCTTCTTTACTTGCTTCTCAAAATCCCTTCTGAGCTCTTCCAAAGCCTGAGACTAATTCATATTCTTCTTGGAGACTTTGGATGTAGGAGCTTTGGTTTTTTTGTCTTCTTCTGGTTGTATGTTTTGATCTTCTTTGTCACCAAAGTAAGATAATATAGTCTGACTCTTTTTGCGCTGCTTACTCATGATCCCAGCCAATTACTTGAGTTTTAAACTCTTTGTTAAGGTAAAAGTCTGCTTCCAATGTGGAGAATGTACTGTCCCAAGCTTCAGGGGTTTGTTACAGCTATTTTCAGAGATACTTCTAGGGACCTGAAAATTTTCAGTTCTTCCAAGGTGCTATGATAAGGGGCGAGGTGTTTTCTCTGCACTGCCACAACAAGCTTCACCACACCAGCATTCTTCCTCACCCCAGGACTGACCCTCAGAACTGTGACCCAGATCAAAGCCCTAGTAAAGCAAGAGATTCCTGACTCAGCACTGGCAAAAAGATCCCTGCAATCCCCCTCTGATTAGCCATTTGATTCCCTCTCAGTTTGTGGGCCAGAAGTTCAGGAAACAGCCGTGGCCTGGGGGGTGGCTGAGACCTAGCTCCTTCTCTCACTACAGTCACAGATTTTTCCCACTGACCTCCTAAGTTGTCTTTGGCATTCGTGGGTTGAGAAGTCCGGAAACTGCCACAGCTGTCTGTGATTCAGTCCTCTGAGGCCTGCTCCAGTGTCGCTGAGGCCTATGTGCCCATGCTGAACTGCACTCCTCTCCCCGCCTGGCATGATATACCTTTCTGATCAACCATCCAGGCTGTCTTTGGCTGGAAATTTGTTTCACTCTGTCTTTTTGTGGGTTCTGCTGCTTTAGAATTTGTTTACAGCCATTTTTTATAGGTATTTGGGGGGGTTTGGGGGGAGGGCTCAAGCAAGTCACTGCTTTCTCTCCACCATGTTGGCTCCGCCCCAATTGTGTGTTTCTTAAGCAGTTTAAAAAGTGTATGATGTAGTTTAATTCTTTTTTAACTCATTTGATTTACTCTCATCTTGAAGTGATCAATGATGGTTGATCCACTTGGAAATTTAGACACAGCCTATGGATTATAGAGTACATTGATCTCCACAGAGGAAAGATTCTATATAAGATAAGAGTATTAATATTTTCATTTTAAAATTCATACAATTGATTTATAAAACATGTGAGGAAAAAGAAGAGGAAAAACAACAAAGGAGTTCATAGAACATAGCCCTTGAAATCAAATTCTTACACCTACATTGCCAATCTAATTCCTTTTATCAGTTTTCATGACACAAATGTCAGCTGACACACTCTTAAAGTGATGTACCTTATTCCCCTAGCACAGGATTGAGATGGAAAACAGTTAGAAAATGACAAGCAGAGCAGCCTCTTCTGAGCCCAGCTTGGTGACATCAGAATGCTCTTCAAAACCCAGATTTCTATTGGCATTGTCTCATTGTGTCTCCAGGCGTGTTTGAGTTCTATTGAGCAAACTGTTAAGGTACCTTAGTAGTATCAGAAAATTCTTCTTTGATGACATGGTAGAAAAAAACAACTTTCAAAACAATTATGCAACCTGAAGAGTATATAATGCATCTACTATATATGGCTTGGAACTCAGATTTGTGCATTATTTCTATATATTTCCTTGTTTCCTTTTTTCTCATATCAACAAGGAAAATCAAAGATTTTATATGTATAGGTACATCTACATCTATCTATCTGTCATATATCTAGAGATAGCTATATCTATCTATCTCTTTACCTGTCTATCTATGTGTCTGTCTTTCACTTTCCTCTTTAAAAAATTCACTTGAGGGGCAGCTAGGTGGTACAGTTGATAGAATACCAGCCCTGAAGTGAAGAGGACCTGAGTTCAAATCCAGCCTCAGACACATGATACTCACTAGCTGTGTGACCCTGGGCAAGTCACTTAACCTTGATTGCCTCGCCAAAAAAAAAAATCACTTGATATTGCCAGTTGTCTCATTCCTACTCATTTGCACTGGCTAAAGGATCTATTTCCATTTCAGTGGTCAAATTTATTGATGTTTGGACCAACTATGAATTTCCTTTCTCTGTTTCAGTATTTGTGCTGATTTTACAGCAATAACAAATAGAATTGTAAAGGCAACCAGAAAGAGCACAAAACAATTGTTCACCTTGTAAAATCTCATTAGCAAAAATTCTTGCACATTCACATATTTCATGTTCATTCCATGCTGTTGACATTTCTCAATATTAGTAATTATTGGTATTAAAAAATCTGCCAGTGGATGCATGTAATAGTCTTTTCATAAACCATTACCACCAAAGGCACATTTCAATTATCTCACTTGCATATAGTGTTATTTCTCTATTGCTTTTTCAACAGCATTAATAATTTCCCAGGCCAATTTATATTCTGCAAAATTCTTTCTGTACCAACTTATTCTTAGAAATAACATAAATAACATAAATAACATAAATAACATTTGTAGAATCTTCTGTGCACTAATAATGAAGTATTTTTTTTCAGTTGTTCCCCTAAATCTAAGCTTTGAGGAAGTAGTTTCACATCTGTGAAAAGTGGCCAATGACTGACTAGGTCATGGTCAGCATTGTCAGGTTAACTTAAATAAGTTTTCCCCCTTAAAGCTCAACAGTTTTTGTTGTTGTTTTCACTTGTATTATTCAGGTTAAATTGCCTTAATTTAAGCTGTATGGCTTTCATACTCAATACCTTTTACCTCAATAGGAAATACATACCCATACTTTATGATCAATAAAATTTAAGTTGTCTTGTGTGGGGTGGGCTGTAATGTTTAAGAACAACATAAATGTATACATTCCCTTTTTCTGACTTAGATTCAATATTCCAGACAAGTGTGATTGCAATTCAATTCAATTTACTAAGCATTTATTACATGCCTACTATATGCAAAGCATTGTGTTTAGCTCTGGTAATCCAAAGAAAAAAAGAAAAGAGCCATGGTCTTTGAGGACCTTAAATCCTATGAATTAAAGCAATGTGACAAATTAATTTAGACTCATATCTTTAGACAACATACTACAGTGGTCAGCTATTTAACAGCACTGAATTACCTCAGCAAAAGTCCAGCATGCCTGAATTGGAGCTATATAGAAAAATTGAATGATGAACTACATAGGAATCCAAGCATAGCAGCATGTACAGAAAGAATAGGTGGAAATGTGGCTAAATCTAGAGGAAACACAAATAACAAATCTACAGTCATAATGGGGGGGATATATAACTAGTGGAATGGGAAATAATTCTTCCAAGGGTGGTAGCCCAGGTACAAATTAGGAATTAGGAAGGCCGAAAAGTAATTTAAGAGCAACTCACAAGATGCTGAAAAAGTAATAGTACTAGGTCATCAAAAGCAGAAAAATTAGTAGAGAATCAAAGGGATCACTTGATTCTTGAATTATGGATTATGGAACCAAAAGACTGTGAGTGTTCACTAAGGAATATACAAAGGAGAAAACTACTGTATTTTCATTCAAAATAGGTGGGTCATAAGCATTACTGGTAGATGCATGGGATATCTTTGATGTTAAACTATTGGGAAATCACTTGAACTGGACATTAATTATAAGCAAAAATTATGAAAGTAGAATAAAAGTATATTATCATTGGTCCCAATATGGAATTGGTCTCTAATTGGAATTGGTTTCTAATGATCACTGTGCTAAAGGATTGGTGGATTGCTAATGGGACTCTTGTGCATGAAAAGAACACCAGCTACAACTCTCAGGACAAGAGATTGGTGAATCTCACTTCAGTCCCCTAAAGCTGGAGGAAATGAATAAAGAGCAGAATCATTGAACCCTTAAGCAAGCATGACCTAAAGAGGAAAAAAGCAATGCAGTGTCTGTAAGGGAAAACCATGACTAACTAATCTATTGCAGTTTTGTTGAGAAGTAAAATGCACGTGGGAAAGAAATACACTGAGTCAGTTTATCCAGATTTTCAAAAAGTTAAAAAAATCCAATTTTACAATAATTTTTTAAAATAAGGTTATCATCCCACTCCCATGGAGTGGGAGTAGAAGGATGGACTGTTTGGTAATAGATAAGGTACGGGCTGAAAGAAAGAAAAAGGCAGAAATATATAGGCACTTTTCTGAATGGACAAATTAAATTATAAAGGGGCCTTAGTGTGAGGATAGACTTAAAAAATGAGGGTTTTGGTCTGGAAATATGAAGGCTGACATATTGTGATAATGGTGGACAAGTACATAATAACCAGGTTTATAAAATCACAAAGTGTTTTGGTAAGGTTAACATGGATTTACTTATATTTGCACTGTAACTAAGAGGTTGGGGACACTCCTTGAAGGTGGCTTCATGATAAACTTTTAAAAATACAATTTTACAGAGTAAAATAACAAACTTAAGGGACTAATTTCCCCCAAAGATGGATGAAAACATAAATAACTCCAAGAAAGGTTTAGGTAAATTATTAAAGGTATATAGTGGTCTATTCAGGCAAACTAGAGGAAGTTTGTAGTATGCTTCAGATCAAAGGATAATAGATTTAGAGCTGGAAGGGAAATCATAGATCCAGTCTAGCCCCCCTCAACTTACAAATGAAGAAACTAAGGCCCAGAGAGGTTAAGTGAATTTCCTAGTGTCAAAGAGCTACTAAATGTTGGAGGTGGGTTAGAGCCCAATCTTCTTGACCCCAAGTCCAGTAGGCCTTGAGTTACAACACATGGACTCTCTTACAAACTGATGTCATAGAAAGTGGACAAGCCATTGCAGAAAATGTGCCGAACTAACGTTATACAGATGGAATACATTAGTCTGACTGGACCTACTCTGACGTATTTTTTGTGTTCTTGTGAATTATTTTTGAACGTAGAAAGTATAGAATTGAGGCAAATATCTGTTTCAATCATTTTAGTTGTAAGATACTTTTTTCTTTAATTGTTCTGAAATGGTTAAGATGAAAAGTATCATGGTCCTGAATTATACCTTTAATTGCCCCCAATTCTTTCCTTTGTGTGTTTATTCTCAGTCAAGTGTTAAGGGTTAAGTGACTTGCCTAGGGTCACACGGCTAGTAAGTGTCTGAATCCAGATGTGAAGTCTCAAAGATATCTTCCTGCTTCCTGAATCCAGGCTCAACACTCTATACACCGTACCACTTAGCTGCCCTATGCATATATACATACATACATACATAAATACATACACACATATCACTACCTAACACAAGGTACTAAAACAAAATCAGTAAATTTTGTAAATTCCTTAACATATATCCCTGTCTTGAACGCCCCAATTGAATATTCTTCCTGCTCTCTCCTTCACCTATCCCTTGTTTCTAATTTTAATTATTTGTTTTATGACCTTTTATTGAGGCTACAAATCCCATCCTCCTTAGATCAGGGCTGCACAACAACTCAGAGCCCAGAACATAAACAAAGGCACATTTGGAAGCTGCTGCAGAGAGACCTATATAGGAGATCAGCAGATCCTGTCTTAATTTGCTGCTTCCTCCTCCCTTCACTAACCCCCTAGATGTGTAGGTTATGTAAGTCTCCCTGAGGCATAGCTTGTATGGTTTTACAGAAGGCACCAAGGAAGCTAGGGCTGGTGTCTTCTGCAATAAAGTACTATAAAATAGCAAATGAGTAATACTTAACATTTAGGAAACTCATTTGCAGGATTCCAAATATTAATAAATGGGTATAATCTACCCAGTTTGGCACAAGCCCTTTGGAATTTATAGTGTGTTAGAAGGGAATGAATCTTCCTGTTAACACGCTTTGAAAACCTTTTCCATGCTGTAACATAATTGGGATGCCCAGTGCTGTTATGGTATCTATACATTTCCTGTATTTATGCTAATTTGTTCTTTAAAATTCACAATGCCCAGAATAATAAAAATTTGAGAAAAGAGTTTGGAGTTTGAGTTTTCTTTTTAATTTCAGTGACTTGTCATAGCTTGCATTCCCAGTTTCAGGCACTTTAGGATCATTAAAGCAAAAGCAATATCAATCTGACATCCTGTTATCATGATGAAGGAGCCTGTATTAAGTGCCTTGAACAAAGAAGCATGTTATGGTGAGGATATTTTCTTGAGAAATGAAAAGCTCACCTAACCAGGATGTTTAGAGCTTGTCCCAAATTGGACATGTTCTCAGCTTGTTAATCTTTTCCTCTATCTGCCCTACAGCCCCCCTCCCCCCCAACTTTACTGTAAATGTTTTGCTTCCAGTTTTGCTTGTAGATGACAATTTACTGTCTTCCTAGGATAGGAAAAAAATTCTGCTCATAGGGAATCAGAGACAAACCTCAGGTACAAAACATATGTTTTGTATATTTGGAGGAATTTCATGCCATAGATCAATAGAGGCAGTCCTCTACTTACAAACCGGTTCTTTTTAAAGGCAGGTAGGTGGTGCAGTGGATAGATTGTTGGGCCAGGAGTCAGGAAGACCTGAGTTCAAATATATCCTTATATACTTACTAGCTGAGTAACACTAGGCAACACTAACCTCTGTTTGCTTCAGTTTCCTTAACTGTATAATGAAGATAATAATATCACTTCACAGGATTATTGTGAGGATTGAATGAAATATTTGTAAAGTGCTTGGCATAGTGCCTGGCATGTAGTAGGTGCTATAAAAATGCATATTCCCCTTCCTCCTCCATTCCAAATGCCTGTGAGTCAGTTGTTTGTTTGGAAGTCAAAGAAAACTTTCCAATATTGTAAATGGCAGCTAAGTTCCTAGCTTAACTTCTACTTAACCTATGGTGTAGTGAAACAGGAGGGCAAATGAAATTGCACTTTTCATGATATCAAACATTTCTGTGAAACAAAGGACTTCTTTTTTAATTTCATTATTCTACTAGTGTTGTATGGCTGTGAGTTATGGAACACTATGGTTTGATTAATTAAAATATCAGGATTATTCATAGGGCAATGGACAGTTGCATGGTAGGTGGCAACAGGATGCAATATATAAGATATATGGAACTATAAAGAATAACTGGTGTAAAGAATGTCATCAAAGAAAGGTATGATCAAAAAAGAAGATGGATAAGTCTTGTGGTAAGAGGGAGTACTAACCAATTGATTGTCTGTACATTGAGTGTCCTCATGGTGAAAGAGAGGAAGACCTCCAGCATTTTCTGTGAGCCCCATGTGGTGAGCTTAAGGGATGGGACAAGTGAGAGGTACATAAAATGGGCCCTCATAGATCGGTTGTATTCTGCATAATTAGAGAGAAAATTCGAAATTTATGAGAGCAAGGTTCCATTTCGGTATTTCCAACTAGCCACCCTAGTGTAGACACTCATTTCCACTTGCCATTCACTCTAATACTATAATCAGAATTACCTTTGGCATCCATAGATCTCTTGATATCATTCCTCTGCTCAAAAATCTGCTATGGCTTCCCAGTTTTTCTGCCTTTTTAGTAAAGTTCAAACTCTTCTGCCTGGCATTCAAGACATTCCACAGCCAGTTACTACCCTACCCCATAGTTTTATCCTCTGGGTTCTCCATGGAGAAGATGCCCTCCATGTTTATCCTCCTATGCTTGCTCTAAAGTAGACAGCTTTGTCTCTCACATTGACATCCTCCTTTCACATCTCAACACCTTCACTCAGATTTTTTTTTTTACCTATAATGCTTTCCTTTTCCATGTTCACTTAATTCCTATCCATGCTTTGTAGTCTATTTCAAATGCTGCCCCAGAAAGTTTTCCCTTATGCTCCAGCTGGGAACAGGAATCCCACTAACACTTTCCATAGTACTTTGTTCTGTGCCACCCTAACATATATTCCCTGATATAAAATTGCATATTGTAACTTTTTTGCATTTGCATCTTATTACTTTTCCATCTTAGGAAGCTTTTTGATGGCAGAGACTGTTTTAGCTAGCCTATATATTTCCTCTAGAAGCTAGTTCATTGCTCAGCACAGTGTTTATTAAATGTTTACTATATTCATATTATATTTACTATAAGTATTTGCTATATTCATATTATACCACATAATTTATATATGTAAATACATGTATATGCACACACAGGTACATATACATAATGCATACATGTATAGGTGTGTATATATGTATACGCATGTATATGTGTATGTATATACACATACACACACATATATACATATATGCACACATATATGCATACATACACACACACGTATATATATATATACTTGTTTGTGGTTATTCAATTCCCCACATTTGGAACAGCTTCCCTCAGTTCATCTAAAGTTGTCACCCCTTTGTTCCTTTCCACCTAATTACTGCTTTGTCCTTCAGAATACCTTTCTAGCCCACATCATTTTACCTCCTCTGTGAGTTGTCCCAGACACACTGCTTGCTCTCCTCCTCCCCTAATACATTTATTGTCTCTGCTGCACATTTGGCACCATCAACTCATGAATGGTATGGAGCAGCGAAACCAGGACCTAGTCTTTAATCTTGGAATGCTAGTAAGAGAAGAGGCCCTTTGGAACTTGAGGGGGGGGAAATTTAGGTGTTACTTCCCACAGGAGGCAGTAAACTTACAACACACATTGCAGCAAGCAATGACATAGTCTTAAAGTAAAATTGAAATGTCTAGAGCAGATTTTCCTGAACCAATTTGACAATGGAACATTTTGGGAATTATATTGTATTGATAAATCAGTAAATGTGAGACCAGAGAGTCTGAAATTCCCTCAGGATAAAAGCACAGTGGGTAAAATAGTGACACAAAACAGAGAAAATCAAGGCTATTTTCATAAGACAGGGGTGTAGATATGTAAATACATAATAAAATGTTTGAACGTACATAATTTCATATGTATTATTTTAGAAGAAAAATGTCATTAAAATTGAAATATTCTGTAAGAACTCTCTTATCATCACCAGCTTTCCATGAAACAGAGTTTGGAAAACTCTGGTTTAAAAGACATTCATAGGTAGTAGATTCACAATTGGTAATTTCAGGAAATTTAGACCTTTTACTTTATTTACATCTGTAATTTTTGTGACTGATTCAAATTACTTCCCAAGAATATCACTTTGGCATTTAAAAAATAAACACTTTTTAAGTATCTACTATGTGCCAGACACTGCTAAGCAATGGGGAAGTAAAAGCATGGACTCTGCCTGTGAGGAACTCACAGTCTAATCAGAAGACAGCATGCAAACTACTATGTCCGTACAAGGTATATACAGTGTAAATAGGAAATAATCTCAGAGGGTAGGTGTTAGCAATGGGGTTAGACATATTATGTCACTGTCACAGATAGAGTCCTGAACTTGATTAACTGTGGCCTGATCCATGTGATGGTGATATTTATGTTCTTATGACTAAATTACTTTTCTTTAGTCAGTGAAATGACATCGTCATTTTCAAGAATAGAGGTAGAATTGTTGAGTCAAAAATAAAATAGTTGCAAAATTCTTGATTAGGTATTCTTTCTGTAAGGTTCTTCCCATCTTTTTTCTCTCTACTGTAAATTTGAATGCTTCTTTTATAGGTTTGGAAAGAAATTCCCTAATTCCGATATGTGACTTTTGGTGAGTTAGCTTTATAAGGCAGAGTTGGGTAGGCATCCATGGTGACTTGCAACTTTGAGGGCAGTTTTCTGAGGTGACCCTGACCTCGCGTTGCTTGCATTCTGTTTCTTCAGAGAATGAATTCTAAGAAGCAAAGTGAAGGCCCTCTTCTTGTCAGCATTTATAAACTTTAAGTAGTTAAGGCTTCCATCTCTTTAGTCAGCTAAGTTTAGTGGCAGGTTCCTACTGCTTCTCATGTGACCAAGAAAGCCTGGCTCATCCAGGTCTGGGAAATTCTAATGAATTGGTTTTGTCAACACAGCTTGTGTTTGCTTACCACTAAAACACACACACACACACACACACACACACACACACACACACACACACCAAATAGCAACAACAAAAAAATCATCCTTTTCTCTTCTGCAGGTCTTGGGACTTTCCCAATAGCTGAATCCTGCCTCCGCTTATTTCGATAACAAAAACTAAATAAGTTGCTTCACATTCATGCTAGCTGTTGCATGTGTAGCACAAACTTGATAAATGAACTCATGCCACATAATTTTTAGGATTGACTTTTGAATATTTAAACTAGAGCTGCAGTCTATTTTTATTGGCAGAGGTTTCTTTATTAGACATTAATATTTCAATTAATGCCAAAGTTATATTTCATGGTGAAAGGAATGAGTAGCTTGTGAAAGTTTATTTTTTTTAACAGGATCCTGTTTTATATCTGTGGATTACCTGGCAGTCAGAAATAGTAGTAGTAGCAGTAGTAGTAGCAACAGCTGCTATAGTGCTTTAAAGTTTGCAAAGTACATTACACAAATTATCCATATGATGCGCATAACACTGTGGGTATGAGTAGGGAGCATTGTGACCATGGCATTGCAGTTTACAAAGTTTCCTTACATTGTCATTGATTCCTAAAGAGACATATCTGCATTTTACAGATAAAGGATCTGAGACTGAGAGGTGAAATGACTTTCCAATAGTCCCACAATTAGTAAATCAATAAATCAATTAATAAATATTTATTAAGTGACTACTTTCTTCCAGACACTGACATCACTGTGGGAGACAGGACTCAAAATCATGTGTCTCTTGTCATTAAGACCAGAGCTCTTTCCATCTAACTATATTGCATCATTTCTACATGAAACCTATAACAGCTGCATCAGCACATCCAACCTACTGATAACCCCAGGTAAAAAACAATCTCTGAGCAGAGATTTTATATGTCTAAGAAGAAAATAACCCTGGGACGTAACTGCTCTGGCTTAGGAGGGTGAGTAAGTAATCAATTTCCTTACAGTTATCAAAGTCTGACTTTCTCCTGCTAAGTATATAACTGTTATCTGGCCCCAATCAGAGATATTGGCATACTTTTGGGGTACCTTTTCCCATGGTCCCTACCCATGTACACTGGGGTAGAAGAGGGAATAATCATGCCTTTTGATACTCATTACCACTCACAGACCCTCTCACCACCACCTTACCTCCACAATTTCTTCTCCTTGGAGGTACATTTCATATAGGGCAACAGTAATCTGCCCCACTCTCCATTTCTCAAGCAATTTAGCACTTAAGTCTTCCTCTCTTTTACAACTCTTCAATTTAGTTGTTTTTGAAGCCTCAAATACTCTTATTTTCAGTTTATCAACCTCCCCACCTCTTGTCATTTGTACCTTCCCTGCAATTCAAACACCAGCAGCCTTCTCTTCCTCCAGTCCAAACACTTTTTACTCCTTTATTGTTACTGTATCCTCAGCTCCTACCTTTAAATGCACTCAGCCATACCTAGGGATGGGCACACCCTTAATCTGGTCATGATCCTCAACTGTTTCAACTCCATAGTCCATAACTCTCAAAATCCTCTACCTGACCACAACCTCCTGTTCTTCCAAACTTTCTGGTCATAGCCTCCTAAATCCATTCTTTATGTCTTTTTTTGACCTCTAGCCACACCACCCCTCTCTGTTTTCCCATCCTTCTTTGGGCTTTTCTTTACTTTCTTCAAAACTTCTATCAGAGTACAGCTAGGTGGCCCAGTGAATAGAGCACTAGCCCAGGGAGTCAAGAGGACCTGAGTTCAAATTCGGCCTCAGACACATGATACTCACTAGCTGTGTGACCCTGGGCAAGTCACCTAACCCTGATTGCCTAAAAAAAAAAACAGCAAAAAAAAAAACCAAACAAAATAACTCTATCAGTAGTTAATCAGTTCAACTTTTCAATCAATCAGTAAACATTTATTAAGTGCCTATTATATGCCAGGCACTTTGCTAAATGCTGGTGACACAAAAGGAGATAAAAGATATTCCCTGACCTCAAGGAGCTTACAATCTAGTAGGAAAAACAAATACATACAAGATGAGCTATATACAGGATAAATAGGAAATAGTTAACAGAGAGAAGATGTGAGAATTAATAGGGATTGAGGAAGCTTTCCATTGTCCTTAACTCTTAAATCTCATTTCCCTTATGTGATCACCCCTCATCAATCTCCACAATCCAACTCTGGATTACTCCCACCATTCACCTTATATTTTCTGGCTTATCTGTTGCTGAAGACTGATGGGGGAAGTCATACAATCCAATGGACTGGGTCCTCTACATTTTTTTTAATCCCATCTCAATTGTGTCCTCCTTGTGTCATGCCTCTCTGTTTTGACGCTTCACTCTCCCCATAGATATTGTTCTAGAGACCTTCTCTTCTCCAGCTACCTACACAACTACCTTCCCCCTCTTTCTAAGCCAGAGATATTTAACCTGATCTTACTTATTTATTAGCTTGATGTTTTGATTATTTTGACAACTATATTTCAACATAGCTGTTTCTCTTTGTTATCCTATGTATTTTATTTTATGCATTTAAAAGCATTATCCTTAAAAGGGACCCTTGGATTTCACCAAAACGGTCTATGACATACACGAGAAGGTTAAGAACACCTATTCTAAGCAGAGAAACACTCCTAATCTTACTTCATATTTTACTTCAAAATTTGAGACTATTTGTCACAAGTTCCTCCTATTCTGTGCTAAACTTTAAATGAACTTGGCATCTTCTTCGCCTTTACTCCACTTTCATTGCAATTTTTTCATTTCTTCTTTCCAATTCTGACCTCTCTATGGTGCCTTTGATTTTATCCCTTTCTATCTCCTTTGGCAATCCCTTTAGACCATCCCCTGTCCCTCCTAAATTTCCAGCTTCTTATCTTCATTCATATAAGCATCATCGAACTTGTAAACAAATAAAAACCCTTCACTTAAGTTTGTAACCCCTAAAAGCTATTAATGTCCTTTACTTTTTGTTCCTTTCCTAGGCAAACTCCAAGGAAAAGCTTTCTCTACTCCTTGCCTTCACTTCTTCAAATCCTACTAACTTCTCCACCTTAGACATATTGACTTATCTCCCTATCAGTTAAATGAAATATCTCTCCTAGATCACCAATGATCTCCATATGCCTAACTGTAACAGCATTTTTTCAGTCCTCATCCTTCTTAACCCATGTAGAATTTGAAAATGCTAACTACTTTCTCTTTCTGGATATTTACTTCTCCCTGAGTTTTCATGACAATGTAGAGTCATAGTTCTTTTTCTGTTTGTTGAAGTCATCCTTCTTAGTGTCCACTGTAAGTTCATTACCCATGTACCTCACTCTAGGCAGAGGTGTATGCAAGACTCTGTCCTAGACCATTTTGTCTTCTCTCTCCATATTCTTTATTGGTGATCTCTTCAGTTTCCATGAAATTAAGTACCATTTCTGTGGAGAAATTCTCAAATGTACATATATAGCATTCTTATCTCTCCTGAGATCCAGACTTGCATTCCTAACTGGCCTTCTGACATCTCTACCTTGATGTCCCACAGCTATACCATCTGTTGACTCCATGCCTTTCCATTGGCTGTTTTCCATACTTGGAATCCTTTTCCTCTTTAACACTGTCTCTTGAAATCCCCTTCTCCCTTCAAGGTTCAGCTCAAGTAACACCTGCTTTAAGATAACTTTTCAAACTTTCCCAATTCTTAAAGCCCCCACTCCATATGACAAATTTTAAAAATGTATTTACCTGTGAACTTCCTGTATCCTCCTAGTAAAATTCGTGTTCCTCAAGGGCAGGAAGTTTATAACTTTTGTATTTGTATTCCTGGCAATTAGTGTGGTACCTCGTATATAAAGGATGCTTAATAAATTATTTATCTAGGATTTTTTTTTTGCCCTGAGCAAATACCATGAACTGCATCCAAGAAAACTGGCGCAAAATATGTCCTCAGTAAAGGTGAATGAGAGTGAGGTACTGTCCTAGGGTAAGGAGATAAACATTGGGAAAAGAGCTCAAGGGTGTTGCTGGGGAGGATTTTAGGGATGGAGGGTGGGAAGGAGGGACAGGACATGACTCATCTGGAATGTTCTTATATTACCTAATTTTTCTTTCTAACTAGGTATTGAACTCTCTTATTTTTATCCTGGGGCAAAGCCACAACCACCCAATCTCAGTTACTCTCTACTCTGGAGTATTGCCAGGGAGGGCTTTTGTTCGTTTTAAAAATGTTTTAATATACATATTCCTCTCACCCAACCTGAACAAGGAAATAATTCTGGCACTCACTTTGGTTCATAAAAATGGTAGTAGAGTTGAGATTTTCTAATTAATTTTCTAAGTTTGAGGAAGAAGAAATAACAACCCATAATCATTAGGATATACTATAACCCATTGATATCCTATAATATATATTATATTCCAATGTGGCATTTAAAACACAATTTTTCTTAACCAGAAGTCCCACATAAAAGTATTTAGCCCAGTGTTTTAAGGAAAACCAACCCTTTGGTACTGACTCTATAGGCTGTGCTTGCACCAGCCATTTTCTTTCTCCTAGAGCATAGCACATAAAAGAAAACTGGGCTTGTGCATTTCACTTAATACTCCCAAATGCCAAATAGCATTACATTTTCTTTCTTCTGATCCACTGTAATTCTAAACAGTATTGTGGGAGCACATACCTGTTTTGACATTTCACATTATTGCTGCCTCACAATCACAGCCCGTCTATTTCACTGCTGCCTTGTTTTTAGTATATTCATTGCACATACATCTCTGAACAACTGTGTTTTAGGCTTCTTTCAGACATGAGACTGTAATCTTGTGATCTTCAGATGCCATACCAAATTTAGGTCTTGCTGACACTTCACTGATTTTCTGGGTTCTGAAACATTTCTGAAATGTAATTTTGAGGCAAACTATGAGGACACATTTGTATCCGTATGTAACATATCTTGAAGTTATCCTGGAATCAAGATAAAATTTTGTATTCATGAGCTACAGTCCCAATCAATAACAGAACTATAACTGTACTGTGGGTAATATAAACCAGAGTAGCCTAATAATGTCTTTAGATATTTTAGTTTTCCCCTACCACCAAATAAGTAAACTGAAAAGAGTCAATAGATTTAATAATTTCTAATTAATTAATTAATAATTTCTAAGGAAGACATACTGATTTAATTGGCATAGGTGTGGCTATGGCTGGTCAGCATAGCTGAATGGCATTTGACATTAGCAAGTTCAAAGTCATGGCTTCTATTCCTTTATGAGCCAATAGATTCTTTTTTTGAAAAGCAGAATATGAAAACAAAAAGAACAATAGATTTGCTGACAAAGGATCTGGGTTCAAATCCTAACAGCTACATACTGCTAATATGACCTTGGCCAAGTTGCTACATCTTTCTGGATGTTAGGCTTCTCATATATGAAGTCAGGAGATGAGAATAGTTGAAAATGAAATGTCCTTGGGACAATGAGGGAACCAATTTAAATACATCAAAGGGTCACATTTTGGAGAGCAATGGTAAACAACTGTCACCAATTGGCTGCTGGAGTTTTGCACCTGAATATCTAATGGGCATATTAAACTCAACATTTCTAAAGAGAATTCATCATCTTACCCCATGTCCCAAATTTTCCTTCTAGAGTCCTGCTATAATGTTCCTAGTCATGTAGGTTTACAATTTTGAAGACATGTTTGATTCTTCACTCACTTTCATACTTACACTTCTATATCCTATCAGTTGCCAAGAGCTATCAGTTCTAAGCCCACAGCATCTCTGTTATCAGTCTCTTTCTCTTCATAGACCCTGTTCTCCCCTACCCCCAGCCCACTACACTAGTGCAGGGTTTCTTTATTTCTCATCTGAACTATTGCAATGATCTGTAAAATGAGGGAATTGTTGGCCTTTGAGGTCCCTTCCAATTATAAATCTATGCTCCTATGACCTCCTAATTCTTCTTGCTGCCTCTAGTCTCTTGCAGTCAGTCAGTCAACACCCATTTATTAAGTGCTAACTAATGTGCCAGGAGCTATGCTAAGAACTGGGAGATAGATATAGATCTATCAATATCTATTGATAGTAGGATAAGGATAAATATATAGAGATAGATAAGTATAGAGATATTGACATAGATCTATCAATATTTTTGATAATTGAAAATTTATTGATAATTGATTCTCTTTCTCCCTCCCACTCCCTCTCCTTAGCGTTGTAAGTATTATTTGTCTAGTAAGATAAAAGCTCCCACAGAGCAGAGACTATTTTTTTCTCCAGTTCCAGTTCCTAGCATACAATAGATATATAAATATTTGTTGAATGGAACTGAATGGTTGGAAAGGTAAGATGTAGTCAGATTATGAAATCCAGCCAAGCTAATTTAGATTTGATGTATTAGAAATTGGGGAGTCATAGGAAGTTTTTTTTCACTAGTAAAAGGACAAGTTAAAAAATAATGGTTCCTGCAATATGCAGGATAGACTTTTGGGTGAGGTGAGGAATTGTGAAATCAGGGAAGCTAAGTGGAACCTGCTCTAGTAATCCAAGTGTGTGGTGATAAGAATTTAGACTAATGTAGTGAATGTGGCTAAGACCAATTCCACTTATGAGAGGTAAAGAGAAAAAATAAAGTTTTACATAAGCATGATCAAATGGAAAAAGAATAGTGGGATTGGAAGGATCACAAGGGTCATATGATTTATAAAAATTACACAGAAACAGCTCAGGAGAGATGAGAATTCTAAAAATTATGCTTAACAATACTTTGCCCCCAAAGGACTCTTATTCATTCCTGTTGTACTTTAGATATATCTCACTGTTATATTCTAGTGCCCATTCCTGCATGCCATTCTCTAGGGAAAAGTGACATGGATTATGCCCATTCAGCACATATCAGGTATGATTAGGGTGAATCTGTACTACAACTTTCTCATTGATCACTCAGTGGTTTCTGAGCTCTTGGAATGACAAAAGCTATGATTCTTGGACTCTTTACCACCTTTCGGATAATGAAGACAGAAGACAAGAAAGAATTAGAAGTCCCAACATTGTGGGCAGTGATGTTTAACTGTGGTGTATTCCTGAAGAAGCTTCTAAATCTTCAGGATGCTTTAGAGTTATGGCGGAGCATCTGGCTCGAGCAGTTATGATGGCATGAGCATATCAACTAGCAGTTTTGGTTAGATAAGGAATCAGATAGTGGGAACAAAGATGGTATATCATTTATTGGATCAGTCTATATGTGATGGGAAGCATATCATGAACTGATTGTGAGCAGTAAGGATTTAGGCAGAAAGAACAGGTGAAATTAAGAAAATACTAGAACACCCACAGGAATATTACTCCATGCTATATGAAGTAAATCTATGTTCTCTTCTGCCTCCATATCCCACAGAACTTTATTCTTTCTCCTCTACTGACACTGTAACTGGTACTTGCTTTCTATAATGGAATGGGTGAATGGGTTACACTCAATTTCAGATTGAGTGGATAAAGGGATTTCTTAAGAAACATTTTATTTGTTACTGGCCCTTTGGCCTTAAGTATAAAGGATAATACTTGTCAACTGATTGACACAAAGCTGGGAGGGATAGCTAATATGATGGATGACAGAATCAAGATTCAAAATGATCTCAACAGGCCAGAAAGATGGGCTAAAACCATCAAAATAAAACTTGGCAGATTTAAAAAAATCAATCACACAAATACACGATGGCAGAGACTGCTTTGAAAAAAGATTTAGCAGGGTACTAGTTGACCACAGTCTTAATAATACACCAAAAAAGATGCTTTTTTTTTCTAGCTGCTAAGAAACTAATATAGTCTCAAGATGCATTAGTTGAAGTATAATATCCAGATTCAAAGGAATTAGTTGTCCTGTTGAACTCTATGATGGGCAAACTACATTTGGAGTGTGATATTCAACACTGAGAGACACTGAAAATCCAAACGATGTTTAAAGAAAGGTAATTAGGAGAGACAAAGAGACATCAGTCAAATTACAAAGGGGAAGAGTTGAAGGCATTGGGCATGTTTATTTTAAAGAAAAGACTTAAAGGGAATATGTCTGCTATATTTACGTGTTTGGAGGACCATATTGTGAGACAGACAGTAGATGTTTCTTGTTTCTTTCTAGAACAGAGCTAGAACTAATGAATAAAAAAGAGACAGATTTTGGCTTCGTATAAGTGTAACAATAAGGAACTCTGGCTCCAATGAGGTAGGAGTTCCCTAAACACTCCATTTCCATTAAGAAGCCCATCTCATTTGAACACACACATGTGACCTAGACCAGGTTTAGTTTTAGAGGAGACTAACTACTTAAAATTGGAATTCTTAGCCATTTTTGTGTGTGTCATGGAGCCCTTTTGCAGTCTATGGACCCCTTCTAAGACCAATGTTTTTAAGAAGGAAATGCTGAATTTCAGTTAGAGATTAGTAAAAATAAAGATGTAAATTTTTTTTTTCCTATCCAAGTTCACGAACTGGATGCCGTGGTAACAACTACTGACCTAGGAAGGTCTGACTCCTTTTCTCATACTTTTTGGTATCTTACATCCATTATCCCTACACCTGAGGAAAAATTATTTAAGGTTTAGGTGTTTGCTTATGTCTAGGGTCTCCCTCTAGAGGAAGAGTAAAAGTTAGTAAAGGATAATATGAACCAGGTATAATATAGCTATTTATTTTCTACATGCAAAAACAATGTTCAACATGGAACACTCAAAAACATTTATTTGATGGATGTAAACTAAATAAGGTGGAAACTACTCTCGCACATTGCTGGGAGACTGATACTAAAATCCATCTAAACACAAACCAATACATGGTACTGCTGATTAGGCATTTTACATGTCAACTCAGCTCTGCTCTCTCTCTCTCTACCCCACCCCCTTCTCTCTTTCTCTGTCTTGGGGTTTGAGCTCTTTCTCGTGGGTGGTATCCTTCCAGATGCAGGAATATCCCTCATCACTCAGACTGCTGAACCGAGGACCTCAGGGCCTATCAACTTTACAAGGTTACATCCAAGCCTAGGCATATTGACCCTACTCAGTAAATTCACGTTGTTCCATGTTGCATCCAGGATCAAATATAAAATCCTCTATCGGACTTTTCAAACCCTTCATAACCTGTCCCCTATCTACTTGTCTAGTTTTCTTATACTTTGTTCCCCACAACATAGTCTGTGAGCTATTGACAGTGGCCTCCTGGCTATTCCTGGCACAAGAGACATATCTCTCAATGGACCGTCCTGCATACTTGGAATGCTCTTCCTCCTTATTTCCAGCTCCCGGCTTTCCTGTCAAGGGAAAGTTTTTTTTTCTTCAAGTCTTAGCTAAAATTCCAACTTCTTCAAGAAGTCTTTGCTAATTGCCCTCAATGTTAGTGCCTTACCTCTAAGTTTATCTCCAATTTATCCTGTATGCATATATGTATGTTTGTATGTATCTAATCTACATCTATATCATATTTGTACATATTTATTGATATTTGGTCTACTTCATTAGACTTAGGTTTTTTTTTTCCTTTTCTTTTCTTTGTATCCCCAGCATTTAGCATAGGGTCTGGCATATAATAGGTACTTAATAAGTGCTTGTTGATGTGACATGATTTAATTGACCTCCTGCCTTATTCTATATACTTTCCTCCAAGAATACTATGGTCCAGTCAAGCTAGCCTTCTTGATGTTCCTCATACATAAAATGCCATCTCCTATCTCTGAGCCATTGTAGATGCTCTCCATTGTGCCTGGAATACAGTCTTTTCTCACTTCCCCATCTTGGAAATCCTGGTTTCATTTATGATTTAGCTTAAGTATCTTTTTTTCCCCAATCATCAATGTATCCCACAGTTGTTAATTCCCCCATCTGTCCCTCCTGATTACCTACTATATCTTTTGTAATTAAAATGTATATATATATATATATATATAGGTATATATATACCTATATATACCTCTCTCTCTCTCTCTCTCTCTCTCTATATATATATATATATATATATACCTATATATGGGCATGCTCTCTTTCTGGTTAGAATGTAAACTTGTTGACAGCAGAGACTGTTTTTGTCTTTGTATCCATAGCATCTAACATAATGCCTAGAAAGTATTAGGATCTTAACAAATATTTATTTTTCTGCTTAATTGACAAAAGCTTTTAAAACTACTTGGAAAAATCACAATGTGCATTAAAAAGAAAAAAATCTATAACTAGACCTTTATATGAATGAGTATACATGTACATTCATGTTATTATAAAATTTTTAATGTGAATCACCTATTATTAGAAAATTACAAATTATCTTAGTCACCTTGATTCCCACTTACATAGTACATGAAGTTGCCAACTTAAAACTCAAGAGTCATTCTTTACTGTGCATTTTGTTCTGTGCTTGCATTGATCAGTGTGGCACTTTCTTTTCAATGGAGGATTGAAGTCATAACCACTCATAGGTCTCCTGAGCCTCTCTGTTCAAACGCCACTTTTCTTAACTCACACTTGTATATAGGACACTACATACAACTCTTAACAGATGGGATATATTTTACATTATTGTGACTCTTTAACAACACACAATTTCATTTAGTAGGATGGAAAGTAGGTCCTTTGAGGAAAGGCTAACAGAATTGGTTAAGGTACTCAGAGAAGAAAAAAGATGAAGACTGCTGAGTTTCTTTTGGTATATGAAAAAGAAAAAAAGATACTCAAATGACCATATTATGTGTTTCAAGGAGCAACAGCTGCTATTTGAGAGCAGTGTTAAGTAGAGGATAGAGGAATGACTGTGGAATTGAGAAGATCTCTCTGTTACATACTAGGTTTGTGGCCATGGTCAAACAACTTAATCCCTTAATGTCACAGACAAGATTTTAGTTGAGTGAATTACTGAAAAAGCATTTATGAAGCACTTAATTTGTACCAAACACTATCCTAAACACTGAGGATACAAATAGAAAAGTAGGAAAATTATTGGTTTCAAGGAGGTTTAAATTCTAATTTGGAGAGAAAATATGTATAAGAGGTTTTAAACTGTTGATGAGATGGGAAAACCTAATGGTTCTTAGAGTACAATGACAAAACAGAGGTTAGTATGCTTTATAAAAATATAATTCTAAATTATATATATATATATATAATTTTTAACATTCATTTAAAAATGAATTCCAAATATTTTCCTTCCCTACTACCCATCACCCCTCCTTGAGAAGGCAAGCAATTTGATATCAATTACATGTGAAGTCATGCAAAACATAACTCCATATTAGCGATGTTGCAAAAGAAAGCACAGACCAAAAAAAAAAAAAAACAAAAAAACCCAACAACAACAACAACAAAAACAAACCTCAAGAAAAATAAAGATGGAGCCAAGATAGCACAGTGAAAGCAGGGACTCACCTGACCTCTGCCCCAAATCTCTTCAAATACCTCTAAAAAGTGACTGTGAACAAATTCTAGAGTGACAGAACCCACAAAGAGACAGAGTGAGGCAGATTTCCAGACTGAGACAACCTGGAAGTTCAACAGGAAAAATCTGTTGCACTGGCCTCAGAGAGGAGTGTCCAGTACACAGGGCACAGTGCCACACCTGGCCTAAACAAAGCCCCTCCTGGGGACTGAATCACCAGCAGCATTGGTAGGTTCCAATCTTCTCAGCCCACAGACTCCAGAGACAACTTAGAAAGTCAGTGGGAGGGGTCTGTCAGAACTGGGTGAGAGAGAAACACAGTTCAGAGCAAGGTTGCAAGGCATTCCAATACAGCTCCTGCACCAGCAAACCAGGAACAAGCCTTGGAAGTGACTGAATCAGCAGCAGTAGTGGTGACAATAATGGGAGCAGCAGTGGCAGCACTGCTTCTGGTACTATTAGCCCATTAGACTGAATGTTTGAAAGTCACCTATTTTGACTTCTCAGAGCCAAGATGGTGGAGTAAGCAGTAAGTCACTCTCATCCTTCCTTATTAACCTTGAAAAAGCCAGAGAATATTGCCCCAGGAAAAGTCCTGAAACAGTAGAACCAGCAGAAAGACTAGATACAGCAGTCTTTTAGCTCATGAGGTTTGGGGGATTAATGGGAAAGATCCCTCTTGCTGTGGCTGAAGGGGACCAGTAAAGGAAGGGAGGCATCCCAGAAAATCAGTGGCAAGTCCCACCTCAGCAAACCAGTAACCAGACCCCTAGCCCCCAGCACAAGAAGCCTGGGACAGTGCCCCTTGTGCCCCAGAAGCTGAGATCAACTTTAAAAGCCAGAAAAAAAGGCAAACAACATGAGCAAGAAGCAACATAGAAAAACAATGACCATAGAGAAGTATCTTGGTGATAGGGAAGATCAAAACACAAATTCAGGGGAGGATAACATTGTCCATATACCCACATCTGAAAACTCAGAGGGGAAATGAACTGGTCTCAAGCCCAAAAAGCCTTCTTGGAAGAGCTGAAGAAGGATTTTAAAAGTCTCATAAGGGAGGTAGAAGAAAAAATGAACAATTCATTTAAAGAAATGGAAAAAAACTACACTGAAGAAAACAACTCCCTAAAAAGTAAAATGGGCCAAATGGGAAAGGAAGTACAAAAGCTAACTGAAAACAAAACAAAACAATTCATTAAAAATTAGAATTGGGCAATTGGAAGTTAATGACTCTATGAAACATCAAGAATCAGTAAAATAAAATCAAAAGAATGAAAAAAATAGAAAAAAATGTAAAATTTCTCAATGGAAAAAATAACTCACCTGGAAAATATATCCAGGAGAGATTAACTTAAGAATTACTGGTCTACCTGAAAGCCAGGATGAAAAAAAAAAGAGCCTGGCCAGCATCTTTCAGGAGATCATCAAGGAAAACTGCCCTGAGGCCCTAGAACCAGAGATTGAAATAGTCATTGAAAGAATCCACTGATCACCTCATGAAAGAGATCCCAAATTGAAAATGTAAAGGAATATTGTAGCCAAATCACAGAATTATCAGGTCAAGGAGAAAATTCTGCAAGCAACCAGAAGGACAGAATTCAAATATTATGGAACCACAATCAGGATTATGCAAGACCTGGCAGCTTCTACATTAAAAGATTGGAGGGCTCTTGGAATATGATATTCCGTAAGTTAAAGGAGCCTGGATTACAGCCAAGGACCAACTACCCAGCAAAACTGAGCATAATTTTTCAGGGGAGGAGATAGACATTCAATGAAAAAGGGGACTTCCAGACTTTCTGATGAAAAGACCAGAGCAAAATGGAAAATTTGATCTTCAAATACAAGACTCAAAAGAGACATAAAAAAGTAAACAGGAATGGAAAAACAAACAAACAAACATGTTATTCAATAAGGGCAAACTGTTTACATCACAACATGGGAAGATGACACATTACCCTTGAGAACTGTATCTTTATTATGACATTTAGAAGGGTTATATGGACAGAAAGGGTGGGTTTAAGTTGACTTTGATGTAATGATAAAAACTTAATGAAGTGGTGAAAAGGAATTGTAATGGGAGAAGAGGAAAGGAGGGAGCAGAAAAGGGTAAATTACATCACATTAAGAAGCACACAGACATATTACAGTAGAGGGAAAGAAGGGGGGGTAAGCATTGTTTGAACTTTATTCTCATTGGATTTGGCTCAAGGAGGGAATAACATACTCAGTTATATAGAGAGATTTAACTTGCTATATAGGCAGTAGGAGGGGAAGGGGAAAGAAAAAAGGAGGGAATAGAAGGGAGGGAAGAAGTATAAGGGAAAAGGGAAAGAAAAGGCAAGGGGCTGATGGAAAGAATGGAAGCTTAAGGGAGGCGGTGGTCAAAAGCAAAACTCTAGTGAGAAAGGAAAGGGAGAAAAGGAGAAAGAAAAGCATAAATGGGAAAGGGGGGAATAGGATGGAGAGAAAGACACAGATAGTAATCATAACTGTGAATGTGAATGGGATGAACTCTCCCATAAAATGGAAACAGATAGCAGAATGGATTAAAAACCATAATCCTACAATATGTTGTTTACAAGAAACATATCTGAAACAGAGGGTTGCACATAGTGTGAAGATAAAAGGCTGGAGTAGAATATATTATGCTGCAGCTGAAGTAAAAAAAAAAAAGCAGGCATAGCAATCCTGATCTCAGACAAAGCAAAAGAAAAAATAGATCTTATTAAAAGAGATAAGGAAGGAAACTACATCCTGCTAAAAGGCACCATATACAATGAAGTAATATCATTACAAACATATATGTACCAAGTGGTATGACATCTAAATTCTTAGAGAAGTTCAGGGAGTTACAAGAAGGATAAAGAGCAAAACTATACTAGTGGGGAACCTCAACCTCCCCTCTCAAAACTAAATAAATCTGACCACAAAATTAACAAGAAAGAAGTAAAAGCAGTGAATAGAATTTTAGAAAAGTTAGGTATGGTAGACCTCTGGAGAAAATTGAATGAGAATAGAAAGGAATATACTTTTTTTCACAGCAGTATATGGCATATACACAAAAATTGACCATGTGCTAGGGCATAAAAACCTCACAATCCAAAGTAGAAAGGCAGAAGTATTAAATGCATCATTTTCATATCATGATGCAATAAAAATATATATGTAGTAAAGGGCTATGGAAAGATAGACTAAAAATTAATTGGAAACTAAATAATCTAATTTTAAAGAATGAAGGGGTCAAACAAAAAATCATAGAAACAATCAATAACTTCATCCAAGAGAATGACAATAATGAGACAATATAACAAAACTTATGGGATGTAATAAAAGCAGTTCTTAGTGGAAGTTTTATATCTCTCAGTGCTTACATGAATAAAGTAGAGAAAAAAGAGATCAGTGAATTGGGCATGCAACTAAAAAAACTAGAAAAGGAACAAATTAAAAATCCCCAATTAAATACCAAATCAGAAACACTGAAAACCAAAGGAAAGATTAATAAAATTGAAATTAAGAAAACTATTGAACTAATAAATAAAACTAAGACCTGGTTTTATGAAAAAAAAAAACAATAAAATAGATGAACTTTTGGTTAAGTTAATTAAAAAAAAGAAAGAAGAAAACCAAAACACCAGTATAAAAAATGAAAAGAGTGAATTCACCACCAATGAAGAGAAAATTAAAACAATAATTATGAACTATTTTGCCTAACTGTATGCCAATAAATTTGACAATCTTAGTGAAATAGATGAATATTTACAAAAATATAAATTGCCCAGATTAATGGAAGAGGAATAAAAATACTTAAATAACTCAATTTCAGAAAAATACATTGAACAAGCTATCAATGAACTCCATAGGAAAAAATCTCCAGGCCAGTGAATTCTATCAAACATTTAAAGAACAATTAATTCCAATACCACATAGGCTATTTGGGAAAATAGATGAAGAAGGACTCTTATTAAATTCATTTTATGATGCAAATATGGTGCTGATACCTAAACCAGGAAGAGTCAAAACAAAGAAAATTATAGGCAAATTTCCCTAATGAATATTGATGCAAAAATATTAAATAAAGTATTATCAAAAAGATTACTGCAACTTATCATAAGAATAATACACTGTGACCAGGTAGGATTTATACCAGGAATGCAGGGCTGCTTTAATATTAGGAAAACTATCAGCATAATTGCTCGTATCAACAACAAAACTAACAGAAACCACATGATTATCTCAATAGATGGAGAAAAAGCTTTTGACAATATACAACATCCATTCCTATTCAAAACACTAGAGAGCTTAGGAATAAATGGAGTTTTCCTTAATATGATAAGTAGCATCTATCTAAAACCTTTAGCAAACATTCTATGTAATGGGGATAAGCTAGAAGCATTTCCAATAAGATTAGGGATGAAACAAGGATGTCCATTATCACCACTGTTGTTCAATATGGTACTGGAAATGTTAGCTTTGGCAATAAGAGAAGAAAAAGAAATTGTAGGTATTAGAATAGGTAAAGAAGAAACAAAGCTAACAGTATTTGCATATGATATGCTGATATACTTAGAGAATCCTAGAGAATCAAGTAAAAAACTACTTGAAATAATACACAACTTTAGCAAAGTTGCCGGATGTAAAATAAAATCACATAAATCATCGGCATTTCTATATATTACCAACAAAGCCCAACTACAAGAGATAGAAAGAGAAATCACATTTAAAGTTACTGTAGACATTATAAAATATTTAATAGTCTACCTGCCAAAAGAAACCCAGGAACTATATGAACCCAATTACAAAACACTTTTCACACAAATAAAGTCAGATCTAAATAATTTGAAAAACATCAGTTGCTCATGGGTAGGCTGAGCTAATATAATAAAAATGACAATTCTATTTAATTTACTTATTCAGTGCCATATCAATCAAACTACCAAAAGTTATTTTATAGAGCTAGAAAAAAATAATAACAAAATTCATCTGGAAGAACAAAAGGTCCAGAATATCAAGGGAACTAATGAAAAGAAATGCTAGGGAAGGTGGCCTAGCCATACCAGACCAGACCTTATGTTGTATTATAAAGCAGCAAACATTAAAACTACTTGGTACTAGCTAAGAAATAGAGTGGTAGATCAGTGGAATAGGTTAGGTACACAAGACACAGTAGTCAATGACTATAGTAATCTATTGTTTGATAAACCCAAGGACCCCAGCTTCTGGTAAAAGAACTCATTATTTGACAAAAACTGCTGGGAAAACTGGAAAAGAGTATGACAGAAATTAGGCATAGACCAAAATCTTAGACCCTATACCAAAATAAAGTCAAGATGGGCACACAATTTAGATAAAGGCTGATACTATAAGCAAACTAGAAGAGCAAGGAGTAGTTTACCTGTCAGATTTATGGAGAAGGGAAGAATTTATGACCAAACAAGAGATTGAGAACATTGTAAAATGAAAAATGGATAATTTTGATTACATTAAATTCAAAAGTTTTTGCACAAACAAAGTCAATGCAACCAAGATTAGAAGGGAAGCAGAAAACTGGGAAAGAATTTTTACAACCTGTGTCTCTGATAAGGGCTTCATTTATAAAATATATAGAGAACTAAGTCTAATTTATAAGAATACAAATCATTCTCCAATTGATAAATGGTCAAAGGATATGAACAGACAGCTTTCAGATGAAGAAATTAAAACAATCTATAGTCATTTGAAAAAATGCTCTAAATCACTATTGATTAGAGAAATGCAAATGAAAACAACTTAGAGGTACCACATCATGCCTATCAGATTGGCTAACATGACAAAACAGGAAAATGATAAATATTGGAGATGTGGGAAAATTAGAACACTAATACATTGTTGGTGGAGTTGTGAACTGATTCAACCATTTTGGAGAGCAATTTGGAAAATATGCATACCCTTTGACCCAGCAATACCACTTCTAGGGCTGTATCCCAAAGAGATCATAAAAATGGGAAAAGGGTCCACATGTACAAAAATATTTATAGCAGCTCTTTCTGTGGTGGCAAAGAATTGGAAATTGAGAGAATGCCCCATCAATTGGGGAATGGCTGAACAAGTTGTGGTATATAAATGTAATGGAATACTATTATACTATAAGAAATGATGAGCAAGTGGACTTCAGAAAAACCTGGAAAGACTTGTATGGTCTGATGCTGAGTGAAATGAGCAGAACCAGGAGAACCTTGTACACAGTAATAGCCATGTTATGTGATGACTAACTTTGACAGACTTAGCTCATCTCAGCAATGCAGGGATCTAAGATATCTCCAAAATCTCATGATGGAAAATGTTATGCACACCCAGAGAAAGAACTATGGAGTTTGAATGCAGATTGAAGCATACTATTTGCTCTTTTTTTCTTCCATTTTGTTTTGTTTCTTCTTTCTTGTGGTTCTTCCTATTGGTTCTAATTCTTCTTTACATCATGACTAATGTGAAAATATGTTTAATAGGAATGTATATGTAGAGCCTATATCAGATTGCATAGTGTCTTGGGAAGGGGGGCAGAAGAAGGGGGAGAAAATTTAAAACTCTAAACCTTATGGAAGTAAATGTTGAAAACTAAAAATAAACTAATTTAGAAAAAGAAAAATAAAGTTAAAAAACTATGTTTCAATCTGTATTCAGAGTTCATCAGTTTTCTCTCTGGGGGTGAGTAGGTGGATTTTTCATCATGGATCCTATGGAATTGTCTTGGATCATTGTCATCATCAGAATGGCTAAGTCTTTAGCAATTGACCATCCTTATAATATTACTGTAACTGTGTACAGTGTTGACCTGGTTCTGCTCACTTAACTTTGTATAAATTCATCTAAGTCTTCCCACATTTTTTCTGATACCATTCTGCTTGTCATTTCTTACAGCATGATTATATTCTATCACAGTCATATAAGGCAACTTGCTCAGTCATTCCTCAATTGATGTGTATCCTATTGATTTCCAATTCTTTGCCACCACCATGTAAAAAGCTTCTATAAATACCTTTATATGAATAGGTCCTTTTCACTTTTATTAGCTTTTAGGGATACAAACTTAGTAGTGGTATTGCTGTGTCAAAGGGTATGCAGAGTTTTATAGCCTTTTGTACACAATTTCAAATTGTTCTTTAGAATGGTTGAATTAGTCTACAACTCCACCAAAAGTGTGTTGTTAGTATCCCAATTTTTCCACATCCCATCTAGCATGTCATTTTCCTTTTCTGTCGTGTTAGCCAATTTGATAGGTATGAGGTGGTTTCTCAGAGTTGTTTTAATTTTAATTTGTCTAATCAGTAGTGATTTAGAAGATTTTTCATGTGCTTATTGTTAGTTTTGATTTCTTCCTTTGAAAACCACCTGTTTACAACCTTTGACGATTTATCAACTGGGAAATGGCTCTCATTTTTAGAAATTTGGCTCAGTTCCCAATATATTTGAGAAAGGAGACATTCATCAGAGAACCTTGCTGTAAATTCCCCTTGCCCCAGTTTCTTGTTTTCCTTCTAATTTTTGCTGCATCAATTTCATTTGTGCAAAAACTTTTTAATTTCATGTGATCAAAATTATCCATTTTATTTCCTTCAATTTTTCTCTCTTCTTTAGTCATAAACTCTTCCTTTTTCCTTAGAACTGACAGGTACATTTTCCTATGCTCCCCAAATTTACTTATGATATGTGTTTTTTATCTAAATCATTTATCTATTATGATCTTATCTTAGTATATGGTGTAAGCTGTTGGAATGCCTAATTTCTGCCAAACTCCTTTCCAGTTTTCCCAGGAACTTTTGGGAAATGGTGAATTCTTACCCCCAAAGTTTAGATCTTTGGGTTTATCAAGCACCAGATTACTATGGTCATTTACTGCTGTGTATTATGTACCTAATCTATTCCACTAATCCACCATTCTATTTCTTAGCTAATCTCAGATTGTTTTGATGATTATCATTTTTAATACAGTTTAAAATCTGGTACTGCTCAACCACTTTCCTTCACATTTATTTCATTGATTCTTTTGCTATTCTTGGTCTTTTGTTTTTTTCCATTTGTGTTATAGTTTTTTCTAGCTTTATAAAATTTTTAAAGCTTTATAAAATAAAATTTTGGTAGTTTGATTGGTATAATGATGAATAAGTAAATTAACTTTGGGAGAATTGTCATTTTTATTATATTGGCTTGACCTACACTTGAGCAATGAATATTTCTCTAATCATTTAGTATGTCTTTATTTGTTTGAAAATTGTTTTGAAATAGTGTTCATATACTTTCTGAGTTTGTCTTGTAGGTGGACTTCCAAGAACCTTATATTATCTGCAGTTATTTTAAATGGAATTTATCTTTCTATCTGTTGCTGCTATTTTTTTTGTAATATATGGAAATGTTGATGATTTACGTTGGTTTATTTTATATTCTGCAAATTTGCTAAAGTTGTTCATTATTTTAACTAGTTTTTTTTAGTGGATTCTCCAGAGTTCTCTTAAATCATCTGCAGAGACTGATAGTTTTGTTTTCTCATTGCCCGTTTTTATCACTTCATTTTCTTTTTTCTTCTCTTATTGCTATCTAGAATTTCTAGTATGATATTGAATAATAGTGGTGATAATAAACATCCTCACTTCACCCTTGATCTTATTGTAAAGGCTTCAGCTTTATCCACATTACAGTTTATGCTTATTCTTGGTTTTAGATAGTTACTAATTATTTTAAGAAAGGCTCCATTAATTCTGATGCTTTCTAAAGTTTTTAATAGGAATGGGTGTTGTATTCTTCCAAAGGGTTTTTCTGCATTTATTGACATAATCATATGATTTCTGTTGACATTGTTATTGATATGGTCAATTATGCTGATAGTGTTCTGAATATCGAGCCAACCCCACATTCCTGGCATAAATTCCTCTTGGCCACAGTGTATGATCTTTTTTGATATATTGTTACAATCTCTTTGCTAGTATTTTAAAAATATATTTGCATAGATAAGGAAATTAGTTCATAGTTTCCTTTCTCTATTTTTGCTTTCCCCAATTTAAGTATCAAAACCATATTTGTTTCGTAAAAGGAATTTGGTTGGACTCCTTCTTTACCTATTTTTTCAAACATTTTAAATAGTATTGGGATTACTTGTTTCTTAAATATTTGGTAAATTTCATTTGTAAATCTATCTGCTCTTGGGAATCTTTTCTTACAGAACTAATTCATTGATTGTTAAATTTCTTTTTTTTCTGAGATTAAGCATTACTTAAGCATTCTGTTTTCCTCTTCTGCTAATATGGGTAATTTATATTTTGTAAATATTCATCTATTTCACCTATAGTGTCAGTTTTACTGGCATGTAATCATGTAAAATAACTCCTAATCATTGCTTTAATTTCATCTTCATTGATAGTTCATTTACCCTTTTAGTTTATGATACCAGTAATTTTATTTTATTTTTTTAAAATAAATTTAACCAATGGTTTATCTGTTTTATTATTTTTATCCATAAAACCAGCTCTTAGTTTTATTTGTTAGGTATTTTTTTGTTTTCAATTTTACTAATCCCTTCTTTGGTTTTCAGATTTTCTATTTTGGTATTTAATTAGGGATATTCATTTTTTCCTTTTTTAAATTGAATGCTCAATTCATTGACCTGTTGTTTCTCTCCTTTATTGATATATATATCTTTAGAAATATAAATTTTCCCCTAAATACTACTTTGGTTATCTCCCATAGATTATGAAATGTTGTCTCATTGTCATCATTCTTTTTAATAAAGTACTGATGGTTTCTTTGATTTGTTCTTTGACTTACTCATTATTTAGGATTAAATTAGTTAGTTTCCAATTAATTGTAAGTTATGCTTCCATGGCCCTTTGTTGAACACATTTTTTAATCTCATTATGGTCTAAGAAGGGTGCTTTTGATATTTCTGCTTTTCTGCACTTGGTTGTGAGGTTTTACTCCTTTTTCCATTCGATTTTTCACTTTTTGAAGATTTTATTCATCTCCTTAACTTCTTTCTTTTTTATTTTTATGCTATATTTATCTGCCTCTGAGGGGGGAAATGAGGTTGCCCACTTGTACAATCTTACTGTCTATTTCCTCCTATAATTAATTTAACCTTTCCTTTAAGAATTTGGATGCTATGCCATTTGGTGCATATATATGTTTAGTATTGATATTATTTCATTGTCTATGCTGCCTTTTAGCAAGATATTGTTTACACATTTATTTATTTATTTATTTTTTGGTTAGGTCTATTTTTGCTTTTGCTTTATCTGAGATCATGATCACTACCCCTTTGTCTTTCACCTTACTTGAATCATAATAGATTCTGCTCTAGCCCCTTATTTTAACTCTGTAGTCCCTTTGTATTACATGTGTTTCTTGTAGACAACATGTTGTTGAATTCTGGTTTCTAATCCATTCTATTATGGGTGAGTTAATCCCATTCACATTCAGAGTTGTGATTACTAACTTCATTTCCCTCCTTCCTATTTTCTGTTTTTTATTCTCCTCCTCCTCTTTCTTCTCCTTCTCTCTTCTCTCTTCTTCTCCCTTCTTTTTCTCTTTTCTTCTCCTTCTCTCTTTTTCCTTTCTTCTTCTTCTTCTTCTTCTTCTTCTTCTTCTTCTTCTTCTTCTTCTTCTTCTTCTTCTTCTT
>NW_020948910.1:9070903-9108652 GCF_900497805.2 Vombatus ursinus | reverse complement strand
TTCTTCTTCTTCTTCTTCTTCTTCTTCTTCTTCTTCTTCTTCTTCTTTTTCTTCTCTCTGTCTGTCTCTCTCTGTTTTTTTTCTGACCACTGCCTTCTTCTATCCATTTTCCCTTTTATCACTCCCCACCCATTTTCTTATTCCCTTCCCCTCCTACTTTCCTCTGGGTAAGATTGATTTCTATTACCAATTGAGTGTGTGTGTGTATTCCCTCTTTGAATCAATTTAGAGGAGAGTGAGGTTTAAGAATTGCTCATACTCCTCGCCCCCCATGATTTTCTTCTTCATGTAAAAACACACCTCTTTTGTGTGAGATAATTTCCCCATTCATCTTTTTACTTTCCCCTTCTCATCAAGCATACCTCTTTCTCATCTATCCATTTTTTACGTCATCTCAATATAATTTATTCACTTCCATACCCTCTTTCTATGTAGAATCCTTCTAACTACCATAACAACAACAACAACAACAACAATAATAATATTCTTAGATGTGACATGTATCAACTTCCCATATAGAAAGGTAAACAGTTACTCTTATGATTCTTTATGATTTCTTTTATGTTTACTTTTTTATGCTTCCCTTGAGATTTGCATTTGAAAGTTGAATTTTCTATTTTCTTGTCTTTTTTTTTATCAAAAATGCTTGAAGGTCCTCCATTTCATTAAACATCCTTTTTTCCCTTGAAAGATTATACTCAGTTTTTTTTCTGATTAAGTTATTTTTGGTTTTAATCCCAGATCTTTCAGTTACTAGAATATCATATTCCAAGCCCTGGGCTCCTTCAACATCATAACTGTTAAATCTTGTATGATCCTGACTGTAGTTCCATGATATTTGAATGATTTCTTTATGGTTGCTTGACATATTTTCTCTTTGAACTGTGAGCTCTGGAATTTGTCTGTAATATTCTTGGGAATTTTCATTTTAGTTCTCTTTGAGATGGTGTTTGGTAGATTTAAAAAAAATTCCTACTTTTTTCTAGGATATCCATACCATTTCCTTGATTTCTTGAAATACAATGTCTAGGTTCTTTCTTTGATTGTGACTTTCAGGTAGTACAATACTTCTAAGTACAAGTCTCTCCTCAATCTATTTCTGAGGTCAGTTGCATTTCCAATAAGATATTTCACATTTTCTTTTATTTTTTTTCATTCTTTTGACTTTTATAATTTCTTGATGTTTCAGGGATTCATTAGCTTCTATTTGTCCAATTCTAATTTTTAAGGATTTATTTTCTTTCTTGAGCTTTTCTACCTCTTTTTCCATTTGGCCAATATTTTTAAGGTGTTATTTTACCAGTAACTTTTTTTTGTGCTTCTTTTACCAAACTGTTTTCTTTTTATAATTTTCTTCCTTTGTTCTCATTTCTTTACTTAATTTTTTCTTTATTTCTCTTATTTTTTTAACATCACTTTTTTTTTTTAGCTTTTCCAGGAATTCTTGTGTCCATTTCACATTTTATTCTTTGAGAGTTTGATTATAGTTGTTTTGACTTCCTTGTCTTGTCTTTTGAATTTATGTCTTGATCTTCCCTTTCATCACAGTAGTTTTTTATGTTCAAGTTTATTTTTTGCTCAATTTTCTACCCTATTTCTTGATTTTGAACTTTATGTTAAAGTTGGGCTCTGAACCTTTTTCTGCACTGCTAATTTCAGATCTGTTTCTGGCAGTTTGGAAATTTTTGTTGCTTTCAAGGTAGTGTTCCCTGGGGAGAGGTGTGGTGATTTCTTTCCCGGTCTGTACTCTGATCTTTACCTAGGATGGCCTCTGTTACCTTGGGACCAGAGTGATACTGCCCCTCAGGAACCCTGATCCCTTTGGACCAGAAGTCATACTGTTCCTCAGTGTCTTTGATCCCTTGTGACCCAAAGTAATACTGCTCCTCAGGGCTACTTCTTGTCCTGACTGAAAATATTCCTCTACACCCTTGAACTATGACCCAAAAGTGAGTATGGGTAATAGAGTTGCCAAACAGTTTCTGGTCCTACATCCAGTCCTTAAAAAAGAAGTCCCCTGTAATCTCTTTCTGACCAGTTGTTAGGTCCCCTTACTATCTCTGGCTTGGGAGCTCCTAAGGATGCTGCTGTTTCTGTTGCTATCACCTAGTCCAACCACTGGTATTTCATCCAGTCTCCACCTTCATGTCACAGATCTCTCTTTCCACCCTCCTAAGTTATCTTGGGCTGAAAGAATCTCTCAGTCTGACCTTTTGTTGGCTCTGCCAATCCAGAATTCCATTTGAGGCATTATTTTATGGTTGTTTGGAGGGGAATGTTGGGCAAGCTTTCTTTATTCTGGGGTGCTTTCACTTGGGATGCTTTCTTTTCTCTGCCATCTTGGATCCATCCCATAATACATGTTTTAACGCGATTTCCACTGATCATACCTTGTATGTTTCTGACTTTTATTCAAATAACTGTTACTGCCATGGATTGGAATGTCAAGGAATTTCTTTTATGTTTTAGGTGCTGTGATTTCTGAGGAGACAGGGGTTACAGTGCTTGCATACACAGTTATTAGGTCATATGAGTATAAGGATAGCTTCACTGGGCAATAGCTGAGGGAAGTGAGGTGAAAGTAGGACTGCTAGTTTGGGAGCAATGTAATTACCTTCTGGTTATCTTGCTGTTTCAGCTAGATTGTCTTGCCTGCCTTGGTACTTGATTAAGTTATAGACAAATTGCCAGTCTTTATCAATGATGAAAGTTTCCATATTGGGACTTTCCTACATCTGATATAATTACAGACAGAGATTCCCCTCTGTCCAAATGTCTACACTAACATAATTTGTATAAAGTTTCTTAAGATATGGAGAAATAGCTTAGCTAGTCTGTATATCTATGGGAATCCTCTTGCAGGCAATAAACTCCCAGATGCTTCTCAGTTCTAGGAAAGCCCCCCATCTCACTTTTTTCTTCTTCAAATGAATTAAGGGCTCACCTTTCCCATTTTGAAAGTATCTTTTGAATTATGTCTTATTCTTTTCTTGGGTTCCAACTAGTCAGATCTTTTGTAGAGGGGGACATAGGTTTCTACTTCTTTCCTATTCTGTTGAATCTTACATTATAACCCTTCCTCAGGTTTCCAGAGGGTTTTTTATTGTTAGTAGCAATTCATAGTTCTGGTCTTCTATATACATGTAAACTGAACTTTGATCTAGCTTAGTTCTTGTTCATTCTTTTATTTCTTCACCAGTTTCTCTGCAATGGATACTAAATCAAACTCTAAGATTTCTAGTCAAGATAGATATGAATTGGCAAGGCTGCTTGCAATCTTTACTCTTCCCCCCCTCCTGCCCCATTTAGAAACTGCATCTTTGTTTTATCTTCATGTCTGGGACACCTTTTTTTAGGAAGATATGTCTTTCTCTTAATCTAAAAAATTCCTTCCATGGGCTTCACACTGTCCTCCAATGACCTTGCAATACCTTTCTTCATTGTCCCTAGAGCTCTTTTTGGCTCCTTGGGAATAATATCATATACATTTGACCTGTTCTTTCCTTTCTAGTTGGTTTGCTTCAAGCAAATTCAGTAGCTGGAAATTAAAGATGATTCTGTCTTCATGGTGAAATTCAGTTCCTTCACTTAAAAGCTAGCTTTTGGGTCTTGTTTTTTGTTTTTGTTTTTTGGGTTTCTTTGGAGGCCATTCTAGCTGATTTCCTGAAGCTTGTCTTCTTTATGGCTACTCTTTTCAAAGATCAGAAACTGGCATCTTTTTTTTCCTTTTCAAAGTCTGAACTCTCCTTTGGAAAGCCCACTCAGTTCTTGTTTGTGGACTGAGGGAGGTTTAGTCCTAGGTTTACTTGCAAAAAAGAAAATGATGCTTGACAAGTAATAAGCTAAATAACTAATCATGCTTTCCTGGCTCAGGTTATTAGCTTTGCCCATTTCCTCCAATTATCTTTGATGATTCCCCTCCTTCTCCCCTCCCATTTCTTCTCTCCTTTCCCCTCTTTGCTATCATTTTCCTTTGTAGACAAAACACTTTACATGTACAACAACCAAAGCAGTATAGAAAATGTCATTTCCCCCCTAAAAATAGTGACCTACTGTCACTAGCAAATTTCTTCTTCAGGTGAGCTCCACTGTTTCTTAAAACACAGCTTTTTTTTTTCTTTAAACAGGGAAAAGTATAACCCAGGATCTGAAGATCACATGAATTTGTAAGACAAAAGAATAATATGCTGAGTAATTGCAGTAATTAGATGTATTCATTGTAATTAGAGAGTTAAGAGACAATCTCCATGGATTGCTCTGTCACATTTCAGACAATTCTTAGCTATTGAAGGCTTTAGAGATATTTTCATGTATATAACCCAGTCATAAATGATAGAGTATATACTTTGTAGTCATGTAAACTCAGTAAATTAACAATATTTGACTTTCCAATTTCATCCAAGTGACTAAGTTTACTGTTAATGTTGCAGCCAATGTGTGCTGATCCTTAACATAGTGCCAGTCTTCATATAAAAGTATTGTGCAGAATGTAGATCATCTCTGAGTGTACAAGGAAGAGCAAGAAAAGCAGGTGTTGTTGGATTATAAATTATGTGAAGGGAAACAAAGAATAAGAAAACTGAAAGTATAGGTAAGAGCCAAATTGTCAAGGGCTTTAGAAGCCAAAAAGAGAATTTTATATTTGAATCTGGAGGTAATAGGGAGCTCTGGAGTTTATTGAACAGAAGTGGGGAATGACATGGTCAGATTTGTGCTTTATAAAGTTCAATTTGACAGCTGAACAAAAGATAACAGAGAGTTGGGAAACACTTGATTTAGGGAGAAAAATCACAAGGTCATTGCAACAGAAATGAAGCCAAGATGGCAGAAAGCAACAAACATTTCTACTAAGCTTTCCCAGCCTAACCCTCTAACAACTTTTAAAAAGCACATCAAATAAAATGCTGAGAGGGATAAAAAAGTCACAGAAAGACATTTTTCCAACACAGGACATCTTAGTAAGACAGAAAAAGAGGGCTGTGGATATGGAGTGATGGTGACTAGGAGCAAGGCATGACAGAAGCAGCATCAATTCTGGGACTAGGAGGTAGTGGCAATGTTGGGAACAGCAGCAGGGGCAGTAGCAGGAGTGCACAGAGATTAGAGATAGTAAGGGTACTAAACACCTGATCTGAAAGAGATAATAGGGGACTCCTGTGCTAGCAATGGGAGCAGGAATGTACACCATTTGGCAGCTTTGTTTCCCATTACTCAGTTCTGCATTGCAATTCAACTGCTGAGGCATGGTTATGGTCTGTGCTCTGGAAGGACAAAAAGTTTTATCTGGGTAAGGACCAGAGTGAAAACCAGGATAATGAATAGAAATTTCTCAAATCATATTTCCTTAGCAAAACTGAAAGTCTACAGACCCCAGATCTAGCCATAGACCTTTAGGTTAGCTAGCCCTCCCTGGCCCCAGAGGTGAGCAGAGTCTAACTCTGATATGAAGTCCAAAATTAAGAAATAGACTGGAAAAATTATCAAACAACAAAAATGAACCTGGCCATAAAAAGCTTCTATGGTGACAGGGGAACTCAAAACAAAAACTCAGAAAAAGATAACTTGAAATCATCTACAAATAAAGCCAACTCAGATGAGACATAAGTCCTACAAGAAGTCCTAGGCAAACTAAAGGAAGAGATAGAAAAGAACAACATAAAAAAGATTTTAAAATAAAATAAGAGTGATAGAGGAAAAATTGGGAAAAGAAATAAGAGCAAGCAATACAAGAAAATTATGAAAAAGACTGGTCAACTTCATAAACAAGGTACAAAACAGTACTTGGAGAAAATAATTTTTTTTCCAAAATCAAATTTGATCAGATAGAAACTCATGACTCAATGAGATATCAAGAAATAATAAAGCAAAGTCAAAAGACTGAAAAACAATAGAAGAAAATCTGAAATATTTCATTGGAAAAACAACTGACCTGGAAAAATAGATCGAGAGATAATTTAAGAATTATTTTACTACCTGAAAGCCATGATGAGACAAAGAGCAGAGATATCATATTTCAAGAAATTTTGAAGGGAAATTGCCTAGATAGCTTGGAACCAGAGAGTAAACTAGAAATTAAAAGAAGCCACTGATCATCTAGACAGCTAGGTGGCACAGTGGATAGAGTGTTGGGCTTGGAATCAGGAAGACCCATCTTCCTGAGTTCAAATCTGGCCTCAGATACTTACTGGATGTGTGACCCTGGGCAAGTCACTTAATCCTGTTTGATCTAGTTCCTCATCTTTAAAATGGGCTGGAAAAGGAAATGGCAAACCACTCCAACATCTTTTTTTTTTTGGCTAGGCAATGGGTTAAGTGACTTGCTTAGGGTCACACAACTAGTAAGTGTCAAGTGTCTGAGACTGGATTTGAACTCATGTCCTCCTGACTCCAGGGCCAATGATCTATCCACTGTGACACCTAGCTGTCCCTCCAACATCTTTTCCAAGAAAAAACCAAATGGGGTCAGAAAGAGTAGGACATGACTGAAACAACTGAATAACAACTGATCACCTCCTGAAAGAGATCCAAAAATGAAAACTCTCAGGAGTTTGTAACCAAATTCTAGAGCTCTGACATCAAAGAAAAAATACTTCAATGAGCCAGAGAGAAATCATTTAAACAACATGGGCAGAGTCATATTCTTACAAGATTTAGCAGCTACCATATTAAAGGAGTGCAGGGCTTGGAATATGATATTCAGAAAGGCAAAGGAGCTAGAATTACAACTAAGAATAATCCAACCCAGCAAAATTGAGTTTAATTATTTCAAAGGAAAAATGGATATTTAATGAAACGAAGGACCTTCAAGCATTTCTGATAAAAAAGACCAGAGCTGAATAAATAAAAAATACTTTCAAATATAAGACTCAAGAGAAAGATAAAACTGTAAACATGAAAGAGAAATCATAAGGGACTTAATAAGATTAAATTGTTTACATTCTGATATGGGAAGATGAGCCATGTAACTCCTAAGGATTTTATCATTATTAGCACAATTAGAAAAAGTCTACTTAGAGGCCAATTGTGTGAGTCTATTATGTTGGGATGTTAGATGTGGGATTGTGTTAGGATGTGAGAAAGAAGGATTCACTTAGAAAAGGGGAAAGGGAAAGAAAGAATGGGGAAACATCTCACATAAAAGAGGCATGAAAGGAAGAGTTTTTACACTGTAGTTTCTCTGAATATCTGCAATATGAAATGATCACATGTTCCATGAAGTGATAGTTCTTGTTGTTTTTGGAAATGATTTTAATTTGATTTTTCAAAGAATACCTATGAACTAGACCTACATTTGACTGTAACTTTTTTTTTAACTTTTTGGTTTTGTTTTTAGAGAGAATGAAATTATTCCATTTCTCTAGTACAGGTGTTATTAACCTGGGTTCCATGAATTTTAACTAAATATCTATCTATCTATCTATCTATCTATATCTATCTATCTATCTATCTATCTATCTATCTATCTTAATAAATTTATGTCACTTCAATATTATTGATCTTTATTTAGAATTTTATTTATTCTATTTCATGCATTTAAAAACATTATTCCATAATCGTTAGATTAACTAGAATGTAAAAAGGACAAAGATATTAAAAAGTTAACTATTGCCTTGGTAGTATACCCATTAGTTGGTCATTGTACAATGATCTTCCATCTGAAGTAATGACAACTAAGTTAATTTATAAATAATCTAAGGACAGTAAATGCCTCACTGCTGTTTCTATTACTCTTCTACTAACTTTGCAAAAGTTAAATGTGGTTAGAAAGAACTGAAGGCCAGTTTATATTTTTCATTGTTTCATGGGTTGCAATGGATGAGGAGTTCATTACTGAATGGTCAGTTGACTAGCAAAGAACCTCTCTGTGATTAGGTATGGTTGTTTTCGCAAAGCAGATTGTCTGTTGCCAAGACCACTCTCAAAATGTTTTATCCTAGTAAAACCTATCAGAGTTTGTCATCTCCTGGCAGAATCTTCAGGAATCCAGGGTTACCTCCATGCCATGATTGGGTGCTGGAGTAGGACTTTGCAGAGGATATACAAGTAAACACTAAAACAAAATACTGATTATAGGGCCAACTCAGGTTTTATATAAACTAGATTTGGGGGAAAAGTGTGACCCATATTTGAATATATTGCAATAAAACTGTGACACAAATTAGCAACCCATTGCATCCATATTAAACTCATTTTTTTTTCTTTATGGAGCTCATTCTCATTCTAAAACTAAGGAGTCATAAGTATTCATTTAAGCCCTCTAATATAACCTCAGATCAAGCATGCATATTGTTTTTGACAAAATTGGAAAGACAGCATAGCTCTGAAAATGCACAGCATGAAAAGGGTTCTAACTTGTTTCTAAAATATGTAGAGTTCCAGGAAATTATTGTGCAGTATGCAATCCAATTCAACAGAATTGAAATCATAAAGCTGAATTTGGCAGATAAAATTTAATGTCAGCAAGTAGTTTTTTTTTTTTACAACAATTTAGTTAGACAATTATGTAAACTTGGATTTGGTAGTGTGGCTGTAACCTAAAACAGTTTTCCCATCATGCTAAAGTACAAAACCAGTTATACACAAAGCTCACAAATTATACTTTAAATGAACAGGTGTGTAAGCACAGCAAAATGACACAATTTTTTTTTCCACAGCAACAACCTGAGGTTTGAGAACTTGGATTGGAACTTCAACCTCCTACAGCCTCATAAGCTTCCTTCTCCTCTCTAACCTTGTTTCATTACTCACACTTTCTCTCTTCAATCAAATAGCTTCAATCTCCCACTCTCCACAGGCTACTTCCCCTCAGACTGCAAACATGCTCAGGTTATTCTTATCATCATCATCTTCACCACCACCATCATCAATATTAAAACTTCATTGTTGTCTATCGCTCATATTTAATTCTTCATGCCCCTTCTGGGGTTTTCTTAGAAAATATTTTGGAGTGGTTTGCTATTTCCTTCTCCAATTCATCTTACAGATGAGGAAACTGAGGCAAACAGGGTTAAGTGACTTGTCTAGGATCACACATCTATTAAGTGTCTGAGGCTGGATTCGAATTTAGGTTTTCCTGACTTCAGGTCAAGTGTTCTATGTGCCATGTAGCTGCCCCAACATTAATAACAATAATAATAAATAATAATAATATCTTCCTTTGGCTCTGCTGCCTCCTTAAGCTAATATCCTATCTCTCATGCTCATCACTGCCAAATTCCAAGAAAGCATAAACTACATTTGCTTCTTCCACTTCCTCATTACCCAATCACTCATTAAGACCTTGTGATCAGATGACCATTTTCCTGTTTATTGAAAAGTTTTCTGTGAAGTCATCAGTGATATGGTTATTGACAAACATGAAGGATGTTTTTTGCTGTCTCCATCTTTCTTGACTTCTGTGGTTTGGCACTATGAATTATATACTACTTCTTGATATTTTTTCTGCCATTGGTTTTCATGAAATTGATATGCCTCAAGCACAGGTCTGACCACATCACTTACCTGCTTAAGAAGCTCCAGTGGCTCTCTATTGATTCCAGAATAAAATACAAACTTCTCTGTTTGGCATTTAAAGCTCTTTACAATCTGACTCCAACCCACCTTTCTAGGATTATTGCACATTTTTCTCTTTCACACATTCTACATTGCAGTTAAATGAACTGGCCTGTTTGTTTGCAATAAAACATATTCCATCTTCCATGGCTTTGAAAAAACTATTCCCCATGTCTGAAATGTACTCCCCCTCATCTCTGCTTCTTAGAATCCTGCAATTCATATTCCTAGTTAAGATGTCAGTGTGAAAGGTTACATTGGTGCCTGGTTTTTCCACATCTGCTCCATCAAAATGTAAAAAGACTCCAGGTTGAATAAAGATTAAGAAATCAAAAGAGAAACAACAGTAAGCTCTTTCTTTCAGTTCAGTACTGCATATAAAGATAGTCAGAAGCCTGAGGGACACCACTATCAGGAAAGTCAATGCAAGTACATGTAAGGAGGCCAGAAACCTGCCCATGCTCTGACCAGATATGTTCCCATGGCACCTGTAGTGCTCTGTTCCTGGAGGGGCCATTGGAACATCAAGTGAAGTCAGAAACCTGCGGTGATCTGACCAGTCTAATGCTAGATATAAGCCTGGGAGCTGACAGTGGGACACCCTGGATGTATGTATGTTTGTGGTATGGGGGCAGTAAAGAAAGAAGTCTACAGTACTCTGACTGTTAGCACTCCTGAGGACCATGAAGACTAAAATCCTCTGACCCCACACAATAAAGTAGGATCTGACATCTGGTAGTTCTTTCAACATGTACCTGCTGTGGCTATGATGGAATGGGGAGGGGAGTAAGACAGTTGCAGTAGTCCAGGAAATCCATGTCACAACCAAATGGGGCATGGACAACCAATTCAAGCATACAGAATGAAGGCAGGGCCTCACATTTGCAAAATGTCCCAAATAAGGACACGAAACTCTAGGTCTGATTAAGCAGGAGATATAGAACACTATGAAGGAATATTATGGGTCAAGAGATGACCAAAAGGTAAACCTAGATGAATAGAGTAAGTCCTCAACTATAGCAGATCCTCTCTCTCATGGCACCACTTTTTATAGTAAAGAAATAAAAATTAAGGGGAAAGCGTGTCTGTCTATTAGGGAATGGCTTTAAAACAATGGTATTTGCATGTAATGGAATATTACCATTCTTAAAGAAATGATGAAAAGAATGGATTCAGAGAAACGAAGCAAAGTTTCTATAAACTGATGCTGAGAAAGGTGAGCAAACCTAGGAAAACAATTTATGCAATGATCACAACATTGGAAACAAAAGAAGTTCTAGAAGATTTGACCATGCAATGCAATGGCCATTATTCCAGAGTGCTGGTGATAAAATATGGTTCATACCTCTTGAGAGAGAAATGATTGTTAAATGAAACATAGTTTTCAACATGGCCGCTATGTACAATTATTTTCTTTAGCTATGTCTGTTTGTAAAATGGATGTTTTTTTTTTTTGGAGAGGAGGCAGAGATGGTGACTAGTGATAATAAATAACAACATAATTAGTAATAAAAATAGCAACAAAGAGGAAATGATAGCCAGGCACCAACAAATAAATTCAAGGAATGAACAGATGGAAAAAAGGAATTTGAGAAGGAGAAATACCCAAGCATAATGGCTTTAAAACTGTGTTGAACTTATTATATATACTTTTAATAAGAAATAGGAAAGATATAGCAGAGTATAAGTATATAGTTATCTCTGGGCCTGAGTTTCCTCAATTTTAAGATGTGACTATATGGCTTTGAAGGTCCCTTCCATCCTAAATACATGTGGCAATGATTCAACATGGAATCCCAGCAAAGCCAAAAATTTCCTGTGGTCCCTGGGGGTCATCAGGGAAATTCATAGCCTTACCTCCTAACCCTTGTTGTTGAAGCTCTAGGGTCCTCCCCTAGAATCACAGGCCCACAGCTATGTCACTGGCACCCTTATGTGTGTGTGTGTGTGTGTGTGTGTGTGTGTGTGTGTGTGTGTGTGTGCGTGTATGTGTGTTGGGGAGTGGGTCTCAACCTTTCAGCTCTGGAGACTTATAACAGGTATTCCCCATAAAGTTGTTCCTTTGCCCCGTCCTCTGGATTTGCACTCAATTGTTGCACTAAGTCCCCGGGGATTCTGTTCTCTGGCCTGCTCTGAAGGAAGAAAACCCCAGTAAATCTGAATTGGGAGCCTGATATTTCTGATGACCCTTAGTCACATGTGCCAGCTACAATGATTGAGGAGCTAAGAGAAAACCTCCATTCTGATCCGTGACCTTACCCAAGAGGCAGAGGCTGAGCCATGAAGGACTGGGTGGTTCTAGGGGTTGAGCCCCAGCCTCCATATCCCATCCTCTTCTTGTGTCTTTTCAGAGAGACAGATTAATACAATGGAAAAGAAGGGAAAAAGCCACTGGAAGGATTCAAATAAACACCCACTTGTGTGACCTCAAAAAAGGAAAAAAAAAGATATAGTAAAGATTTATAGTTTAATATGTGATTCTCTTCTCACTGTGAGTGGAAATAATTATGTTTGTTGGTATTTCTAAAGTTGAGAATAACAAAAATAAAAATTATCAAAAAGAATCCCTAGCTTCCTTCAGTTTGCAGCTCAAGTGCTACCATCTGTCAGAGCTGTCTCAATTTCATCAATTGCTAGTGCCCAACACTCAAAATTACTTTGTATTTAGTTTTATACGTTTTCATTTACTTTTTGTGTATATGTTACTTTTCTCCAAGAGACTGTAAGGCTCTCATGGCAGGTACTACTTTGTATCCCCAGCTTCTGGAAGAGTCATGAAACATATTAGCAACTGAATAAATTCTTGTTTAATCCATGCATGCATAAGTCACAGAAACTCAATCAAGGACTTCAGAGAAAACGTAGCACAAACAATACCTGAACAAGACCCCTAGTAAGAGGAAACCCACTTCCTCCCAAGGAAGCACATTCTACTTTTTCATAGATCTAATTATTGAGATTTTTTTTCTGACTCTTTGCAACCTTTCCTGATTGGTCCTGTTTCTAGATTCTAATGCCAAAGAGAACAGAAGTAATCACACTTTCACAATAGCCCATTGAGTACTTGAAGACAGTTATTATGTCCCTTCTAAGTTGTCTCTTCTTCAAGCTAATTATCCTTAGTTTCTTCAATTTATTCTCATATGGCATGGTTTTAAATCCCTTCACCTTCATTGCCATTAGCTTATAATTGTTCTTTCTAAATTGAGGCAGTCACAACTATATACCATATTTCATATTTGGACTGAATAAGGGAGGAATTAAAGTACATCATTGAATTCTTAGTCCTAGACATTATACTTCTCAGTAAAGCCTAACATGGCTTTATCGTCTTTTTCAACTACCTAATGATACTATTAATAAAGTTTAGCTTATAATCCAATACAATTGTTAGTCTCCACTTTTTTTTCAGGTAAACTTTTATTTAGCCATACTTCTATCTCTAGTTGAGTTTCCATTAGCTACTGAATATTGGTATAACTCTTGATGATCCTGACTTCAAAACCATTACCAATTCAATCTACATTACTACATACACATAGAAGTGTTCTATATTCTGGTCAAACTGTACAATCCAACATTACCATTTTTCTGTATCTTTCTTCTTTTTCTCATGTCATTCCTCATGTTTGGAGTGGACTCCACTCCCTGCCCTAACCTCTATCTCTATTCACTGAAATCTCTTTTTTTTTTTCCCCTTCAAGGACCAATTCAGGAACTATGTCCTCCATGAAATCCTCCCTGACATATACTGTAATTTTTCATCTCATATCTGTCATTGCACTCTATCTAACTTTGCATTGCACTGTCACAATGAATCATACTATTATACTTTTATATGTACATCTCTTACTCTTTCCATGACCTTTAAGTTCCCCATGATACTGTAAACTCCTTGAGTGTGGAGACTATTATTTTTCATTTTTGTATGTTTAGTGCTTAATACGATAACTTGTTTGTACTTGCCAAAGAAATAATGGGATATATATTCAGAGTGAGACATGTTTTTGGACATGACCAATGTGGAACTTTGTTTGGCTTTACTGTGCATATTTGATGTAGGAGTTTTGTTTTTATTTTTCCTCTTTCTGTTTTGAGTGGGTGGGAGTGAGAGACAATAAATACTTATTCAATGAAAAAAAATCAAAACCCACATAAATCATCAGCATTTCTATATATTACCAATTATAGCCTATTATCACCACTATTATTCAATATTTTCCTGGAAATGTTAGCCTTAGCAATAAGAGAAGCAAAGAAATTGAAAGAATTAGAATAGGCAATGAGGAAACAAAACTATCACTCTTTGCAGATGATATGATGGCATACTTACAGAATCCTAGAGAATCAACTTAAAAAACCTAACTGAAATAATTAACAACTTTAAGAAAGTTGTAGGATATAAAAGAAACTCACATAGATTATCAGTGTTTCTATGTATTACCAACAAAGCCCAGCAGCAAGAGAAATTCCAGTTAAAATAACTGGAGACAACGTAAGACATTTGGGAGTCTACCTGCCAAGACAAACCCAGAAACTATATGAAAACAATTGCAAAACACTTTTTCACACAAATAAAGTCAGATCTAAACAACTGGAAAAAATAGCAATTGCTCATGGGTAGGTAAAGCTAATATAATAAAATGACAATTCTACCTAAATTAATTTACTTATTCAGTGCTATACCAATTAAACTATCAAAAATTACTTTATAGAGCTAAGGAAAATGTTGACAAAATTCATCTGGAAGAACAAAAGGTTAAGAATATAAAGGGAATTAATGAAAAACAAATGGAAAGGAAGGTGAACTAGCTGTACCAGATCTCAAACTATATTATAAAGTGGCAAGCATCAAAACTATTTAGCACTGGATAAGAAATAGAGTGGTGGATCAGTGGAATAAGTTAGGTACACAAGACACAGTAGTAAATGACTATAGTAATCTGCTGTTTGTGAACCCAAAGACTCCAGCTTCTGGGATAAGAACTCACTATTTGACAAAACTGCTGGGGAATACTGGAAAATGATATGGAAGAAACCAGGCATAGACCAATATCTCACACCGTATACCAAGATAAGGTTGAAATGGATACATGATTTAGACATAAAGGGTGATTCCATAAGCAAATTGAATGAGGAAGGAATAGTTTACCTGTCAGAACTATGGAGAATGGAAGACCTTATGACCAAACAAGAGATAGAGAACATTATGAAATTCAAATGGATAATTTTGATTACATTAAATTAAAAAGTTTTTTTGTACAAACAAAACCAATGAAACTAGGATTAGAAGGGAAGCAAGAAGCCAGGAAATAATTTTCACAGCCAATATTTCTAATAAAGGCTTCATTTTTCAAATATATAGAGAACTGAGTCAAATTTACAAGAATACAAATCACTCCCAAATTGATAAATGATCAAATGATATGAAAAGGCAGTTTTCAGATGAAGAAATTAAAGTTATCTATAGTCATATGAAAAGATTCTCTAAACCACTATTAATTAGACATACATATTAAGACAACTTTGGGCCTACCATCTCACACCTATCAGATTGGCTAATATGACAGAAAAGGAAAATGACATATGTTGGAGAAGATGTGAGGAAATTGAAACAACAATACATTGTTGGTGGAGCTGTGAACTGATCCAATCATTCTGGAGAGCAATTTGGAACTATGCTCAAAGGGTTATAAAACCGTGCATACCCTTGGACCCAGCAATAGCACTTTCAGGGCTGTATCCCAAAGAGATCATACAAATGGGAAAAGGACCCATTGTACAAAAATATTTATAGCAGCTCTTTCTGCTATAAATATCCATGAATTGGATATTGAGGGGATGCTCATCAATTGGGGAATGGTTGAACAAGTTGTGGTATGTGAATGTAATGAAATACTATTGTGCCATGAGAAATGATGAACAGATTTCAGAAGAATCTGAAAAGACATGAACTGATACAGAGTGGTGAGCACAGAACCATGAGAACATTGTGCACAGTATCAGCGACATTGTGTGATGATCAACCATGATATACTAAGCTCTTCTCAGCAATATCATGATCCAAGTGAATTCCAAAAGACTCATGATGGAAAATGCTATTTGCATCCAATGAAAGAACTATGGAGTCTGAATACAGATAGAAGCATACTATTTTCACTTTTTTTGTTTTTTTGTTCTTTCTCATGATTTTCCCCTTTTGTTCTGATTCCTCTTTCACAACATGACTAATGTAGACATATGTTTAACATGATTGTGCATGTATAACCTGTATCAGATTGTTTGCTGTCTTGGGGAGGAGGGAGGGAAGGGAGAGAGGGAGTAAAAATTAGAACTCAAAATCTTATAAAAATGAATGTTGAAAACTATTTTTATATGTAATTGGAAAAAATAAAATATAATTAAGTGAGGAAAGTAAAAAGAAAACAAATTAAAAAGTATCCTTCCCATAGTAGTTACTTAATAGGGGTGGCATGCATTGATTTAATGGAATTATATTTGTTGTTGTTATTTTTGTTCAGTCATTTCAGTTGTGTCTGACTCTTTGTACCATTTAGGGGTTTTCTTTTGCAAAGATGTTAGAGTGTTTTGCCATTGCCTTCTCCAACTCACTTTATAAATGAGGAAACTGAGACAAAAAGGATTAAGTGACTTGCCCAGAGTCACACAGATAGTAAGTGTCTGAGGCCAGATTTGAACTCAGGAAAATGAGTCTTCCTGACTTCAGGCCTAGTACTCTATCCAATGTTCCATCTAGCTGCCTCAGAATTATATAATAGTACTATATTAATCTCCTTGTTTTCTTTAGTTGTTCACCACTAATTCTTCTAAGGAAATTCTTTTGTAGTAGTAAAGTTCCCTTGTGCTACTTAGAGGACAAAGATTCAATTATTCTCATCTTTGGTCTAGCTACACAATCTGAATTACAAACTAAGTTGGTCATACTTTTCAACAATGAATGTGCATCCTTTGTTTCTGACATTTTAGAGTCTCACATTAGAAATCGTACGTCACACAATTAATTAAATGATAAATACCTCATTTCAATAAAAGTGATTAGGAAAGGTGTCTTTTCCCACCAGGGTGTATATGTATGTAACTCAGGATTCAAGCCTAACTATTTGACTAAGAATCTCCTCACTGGTGGAAAAAAAATATTACTTGTTTCTCTATGCTTACATGAGCAGCTGATTTAATGAAAGCTTGATGGAAAGAGAGTTGAGTCTTCAGATATAGCTTACACTCTCCTTACATGTTAAGGGATAGTATCCAGGAAAAGTGGTTTAAACCTAACAGGTATTTCCTCTAGATTAGTAATTTGTAAAGGGAAGATAGGTTTAGTTCTATCCTGATACTCCCTCTCCAAAGAAAGTAGAATGGTTAGCATCATAGCTCCAATATCCTGCTCTCCTGAAAGGAATCAGTTTTCCTTGGAAGGGTCAGCAAAATTCCAAAGGTGTTTATTTATAGGTCCCTGCAAACTGCATTTACACAAACCCAAGTTGACATATACCTAACTTACATGGGCAGAACAAACACACTCTATATGTGTATATCTGAATCCTCATATTTAAACAACAGCAACATTCTACCTCCACATATCCATAACTGTTCTCTCACAAACTCATCTTATTCTTCTAAAAATTAATTTTTTCAATGAACAAAATCTATTTTCTCTCCTTCTTATCCAATCTGTTAAAAGAGATTAAAATTAACTTCACAAACTGATGTAGAGTCAAATGAGTAAAACCAGGAAAATAATTTATAAATAACAGTAATAGTGAAAGACAAATGACTTTAGAAGACTTAAAAACTCTCATGAATGCAATGACCAATATGATTTTAAGGGATTTATGATAACTGAGAGGTGATAGGCTCAGAATGTAGAATGGGATAGGTATTTTTTTAACCTGGTTGATTCAGGGATTTATTTTGCTTACCTGTGCACTCTTATCATTCTAAACTTTATTGTATTTATTTGTGACTTGCCCCCTATTAGATTGTACCATGTTTGTTTGTTTGTCGTTGTTTAATCTTTGTGGCCCTAGCACCCAGCTTTGACCATAAAAGCAGGTGCTTAATAAATATTTGTTGACTTGACTTGCATTTGTGCATTCAATAAGGCAGCAGGTTGTATTTTAACTGACCACATAAACTGGAAAATTCTACCACATTTCTGGTTTAGCAAAAATATCTTAAACAGTTTTTCAAAAGATTTAGATTTAGCCAAATCCAAAGCATGTTTTTTTTACCAAGTATTTTCCATTCAATAGTTTTAAAATTCATGGATTTCAAGGTAAATGTAATCCATATGACTCTGATTCATTTACACTTAACTTATTATGATGTTTTGTAAGGGCAAGTTGGTGTCCAACTGCCTTTAGTCTTTCAATCAGGAAGTCACATTTTAACAGCACTGAAAAGGACCTTGAACCTGGAAAGGTTTAAATTTCATTTTAAACTCAGAACCCATGGAATTTGAGTGGGTTCTAAATTTGGCAAAATGCCTTCACCCTAGTTAACATATTGATGGAGTTATATATCCATGTACATATAGGTTAAAAAGTAGAGATGTTAATTCTGTTTTAATATTGACACTAGATATATTCATTTTGACCTTTTAGTCTGCTTTCCATAAGGAAACAATTGGCCACTTGTTTAATATTTTTAAAAAATATTTTATATATTGACCCATATCCTTTACACATGCAATAAGTGTTATCAAACATGTAACAAAGCTGGTGTATGGAAAATGCATAATTTTCCCTATGGGTTATTTGCTAATATGGAACACCGGCCACTAAAATGTGATGAAAGGAAGGACTGTGGAACAATGGGTCATGATGGCTAATTTTATAGAGAACACATGCATACAATATAATTTAAAACACATGCTATAGCAGTTATGGTAAAAGGCTCAGAGAATTATGAAGGAATTCTGTCTCATAAAAGAGAAGTCAGTTCCTTTCTCCTAGCAAAATTACATTTCTTTTCTAGGAAAACAATCCCATTCCCTAATGCTTTAAAATTTGCTAAGCCCACCCACCAACCCCATATCTCCTTGCTGAGACCCCTGCCTTCTTCCCTTTACTCCCTGCCACTGCCCACTACCATTAGTTTAGAGTTCTCTGGTAATGCATGAGTCACATGGAAGCCATATTTATAGAGTCGACAGATTCCTATAGCTGGAAGAGACTTTAAACATCATTTAGTCTAGCCCTATGCCTCAATCTGCCCATAAATTTCCCAAGAAAATCTTCAAAAGCTATTTTTTCACCATTTAATTTTTGCCAATTCACTGTACTGAGGTATATTGAATTATATCTTATTAATGAAGAACTGTATCTTTGGAAAGGCTATGAAGGAATCATCTGCCCCAATCTTCTGCTTCCAGGAAAGTGAATGCCTAAATCATGCAAGACAGATGATGAGCCTGTTTTGAAGATCTCTGGGGAGGGTGAGCCTACAAACTCCTTGGCAGCTTGCTCTAGTGTTTCCTCACTCATGGCCAATGAATTCTTTCTTATGTCTAAACAAACTCTCCTTTGGTACAATTTAAATCCATTTCCTCTTCTTCAGTCCTCTGTGGAGATGAACGACTTGTTAGTAGCCTCTTAATAACTCTTTATGGACTTAAAGATAATTATTAAGTCACCATCATCAGTCAAAAGAATTGCAAAATGTTGCTTGTTAGGCACATTGATGTGTTGGGCTCTTTCCAGAGAAAGAGGTAGAGACATGGTTCCTGCCCTTAGTCTTTCCTCCTCCAGGCTTATCAACCCTAACTACCTTCTCACCTCTTTAATCCTTTACTATTCCTCTTTTCTAGGTAGTAATTCCTTTTCCACTTTTTTTTAAAGGTATGACGACCCAAATTAAAGCACATATGTCAATAAGTTTTACAAACATTTTGGCATAATTACTTAAGTCCTACATTATATATTTATGGCATTTATATACAGTATTATAGTTACATCGCTATGATAATTACATTGAAAATAAAGTTGGACATTGTTCCTATTTTGTTTTTCATCCATTTAACTTTGGGTTCTACATTTTGGGAATGATTCTGACAATTTAGCAAATAATCAAGGGAAGAAAGTTGGAGATCATGACATTTGATAATTGGTTGAGGGAACTGGTGTTATTTAACCTGGGGAATAGATTTTTTTGGGGGGTGGGGTGGGGGTGGTATTCTAGAAATCTTCTAGTATATGAAAAACTGTAACACCTATGAATGATTACATTTGTTGTGCTTGGTCTCAGATAGCAGAATTCAGGTGAATGGGTGGAATGTACAGGAATGTGGTTTAGACTCAATATAAGGGAAAACTTTTACAATTAAAGCTACTTAAAAGTGGAATGGTCTGTCTTGGGAGGTATAGACAGTGCCCTCCCAGGAGCTCTTCAAAGTAAGGCTTGAGGAAGATTTGTTGAGATGCTTTTAAAGGGATTATCAGTCAGTTCTATAAAGTAGATTGCATTGCTTCTGCCATCCTTTCGGACTCAGATTCTATTATTTTATTTGTGAAGTAACAAATTGAAAGATCAACAGTTCATGCTTCACAATGGTTCCTATTGTTTAATCCTGATACTCTGCCAACTAACTTTATTTGATGCTTTCCTTATTTCTTCCTCTTTCCCTCCTCTACTCGATCTGGATACCCATCACTTGGGTAATGGCTGAAGAAGCTGTGATATATGAATGTAATGAAATACTATTGTGCTATAAGAAATGACAAGCAAGATAATTTCAGAAAAACATGAAAAGACTTACATGAACTAATGCAAAAGTGAGGTAAGCAGAACCAGGAGAACATTGTAAACAGTAACAGTAACATTTGTTCAATGATTAACTATGATTGCTCTTCACAGCAATACAATGATCTAAGACAGTTTCAAAATACTCATGATGGAAAATTCCATCCATGTCCAGAGAAAAACATACACACACACACACACACACACACACACACACACACATGCACGCACGTGCGTACACACACACACGAAAATAGTCTGCTTTGATCCAGTTACATTGACTTGCTTGCTGTTTATCACTGCATTACACCTCCTGATTATGACTGCACCAGCTGTTCTCTATGACTGGAATGCTAGCCCCGCTCATCTCTTTCCTAGCTTCCTGACTTCCTCCAAGAATAATCTCAAATGTTACCTTCTACAGGAGGCCTTTCCAGGTGCTTCTCCTGCCCCTCCCAATCCAGTTTTCACCCTGAGATTACCTTCCATGTTGCTGATACACAAGGTTATTTGTATGTTGTTTTTCTTGTTAGAACTTGATTTTTTTTTTCTTTTTCGTGGTGGCAAAGAACTGGAAATTGAGGGGATGCTCATCATTTGGGGGATGGCTGAGTAACTTGTGGTATATGAATGTAATGGAATACTTTGCGCTGTAAGAAATGACAAGCAGAATAATTTCAGAAAAACCTGGAAAAACTTACATGAAATGATTCAAAGTGAGGTGAGCAGAACAAGGAGAACATTGTAAACACTAACAGCAACATTGTGCGATGATCAACTATGATTGACTTAGCTCTTCTCAGCAATACAATAATCCAAAACAGTTTCAAAAGACTCATGATGGAAAATTCTATCTACATCCAGAGAAAGAACTGATGGAGTTTAAATGCAGATCAAAGCATACTATTTTCACTTTGTGTGTGTGTGTGTGTGTGTGTGTGTGTTTGTGTGTGTGTTTTTCTTTTTCTTTTTTTCACAACATGACTGTTATGGAAATATGTTTTACATGATTGCACATATATAACCTACATCAAATTGCTTGTCTTAAGGAGGGATGAAGGGAGAGAGGGAGGGAGAAAATTTGGAACTCAAAATTTTATAAAAATGAATGTCAAAAATTGTCTTTATGTGTAATTGGGGAAAATACCATTTAAAAGAAAAAAAAGTGAGCTCCTCATAAGCAGCTATTATGTTTTTCCCCTTTCTTTGTGTTCCCAGTGCTTAGCACATCATAAATGCTTAGTAAATGCTTGTTGATCACCTAACCATAGAAATCATCTAATTCATAGGTTTTTAACTTGGAATCTACAAACTCTTAAGAGTGGGTATTTCATGAATAGATTTTGAGTGGTCTATGAACTCTGGATGAGGAAAAAATACACCTTTTTCGGTATAGTTGGTTTGTAATCCTGTGTATTTTTTAATGCTTTAAAAACATTTTTCAGATAAAGGTTCACCAGACTGCCAGAAATAGTTCATAACACACACATGCACACAAAAGATTAAGAAACTGTGGGCTAATCCAACTCCCTTTAGTTAAAGTTATAACCATTGAAGAGAATCTCTAGTATTAGACCACCACATTATTTAATTTTCCTAGAATGCCTTCAGGTATTTGTACTTTGCAAAGAACAACACATATCTACTTCAGTAGACTTTAAATGAAAACAGAGGCAATAAAAAAGAAACATAAATAAGAAATAATGATTCCTGAAATTTTTCAACAATTGAAATATGAAAATAATGAGAAAGAAAACAGAAGATTCCATAAGTTCCCAAGAACTGAATGCTCTAAAATCTCAATTTCCTTTGTTTCAGAGACCCTGCAGATAGACAAAACACTGTTATCACTTAACAAGTGGTGACAATCAATACCTTCACCATAGCTCAGTGATATAGGAGAGTATATAGAGTCATTACATAGTTTAATGTCTTTATCTTTCCATTCTTCCATGTTTTTTTGTTTTGTCTGTCACACAATGATTCTACCCAAACACTTTTGAACACTTGTTTTTCTTCTTTTCTTAGATGTTTTATTGATGCTATTTTCTTTTTTTCTACCTTACTGTCACCTCCAATTGATTCCTTCATATCTACTTCCTCTCCCCACCCCCATGTCATAGAATCTTAGTATATTCAAACAAAACAAATCAACAGATTAGTGTCTTAATTCTTAAGATGTTCCTGAACAAGATACAACCAACTGGTGGGTCTTTTAAATTCCCAGAAAGCATAGTAGCACCATTCATTAACCAGGACCATTAGACCTCCCTTTTTTTTAAATTTTGGGTTGATCCTTAAGAAGAATTTTTTTTTGTTTCACAGGGAAGTTTTCACAGACTATCCAAGAAAGAAAGGACCCTCCCCCTCTTCCTACTGACATCTCCCAGTTTCTCAGGAATAGGACATTTTTCAGTGAGCTAGGATAGGATAAAGAGAAGAATTCAGTTTCAGAATCTCTTCTTTCCAAGGACTCAGTGGCTATTTATGTATTAGGGGAAAAAAAAGGCAAGCAGAAAGCATTCCTAAGCTGCTTAGGCCTTAGTGAAACTAAAAATAGGCCTAAAGCTTTCCTCTCTCCATTAGGCAAAGATTTTATTATTCAATCAAAAGTTTAAATGACTGTGATTTTGACTTGGAGCAATATCTTTATATTCCTTCTCTTAGATTTGACTCTCAAAAGGAAAAGGAATTTTGACTTACTATACTTTACAGTCTGTTCTATATGTCATTCTTGCTTTCTTACTTTACCCAAAAAAGTAGCCAACTGTAGCAGTCACTGAAGAGGACCATGCAGTAACCCCTGAAATGCCTCAAGGAATACCTTTTCAACATCAATAAAAGAACTCCTGACTACCACCATTCTCAGAAGATGTCAAATAATACATTTGTTATATATATTTGTATTACCTACCTATATGAGTATATGTATGAATGTATATAAAGATATATAATTCCATAGCTGCAAAGCAGTCAGCTGTGCATATATGTGGGTATGCATATACATATCAATACAGTAATATTCAATTGATATATGCATGCATATACATATGTCTATATCTCTATACACGTATGTATAAATAAATATATATACATATATGTGTGTATATGTGTGTGTGTGTCTACTGAAGTAGATATGTGATGTTCTTTGCAAAGTACAAATACCTGAAGGCATTCTAGGAAAGTTAAATAATGTAGTGGTCTCATACTAGAGATTCTCTTTAATGGTTTTAACTTTTGAAAGGTTCTGTTTTTATTTTTAAGCTAAAGGTCACCCTTAGCATATATACAATATCAAAGTACTTTTTGAAGACCTTGTAAATATTATGGATTGATTCATTCCCTACATATTTTAGATAAGAATTTAAGATATGGTGGTTTCTCTTGAAGGAACAGTTGAACTAGATTATCCTAAATAAAATATTTCTAAAAAGTTAGATCTTACTAATAGGACTCTAGAAAACCTACCAGGAATATACATATATTTTCCCTTCCTTCCCCCTTGGTTCAAGAAGTGGTGTATTAGTCATTGTGTTCTCTCCTTTTGAGCTTCCTAAATGGTGCTATCTTTTTTTTAGCTTTACCCTTAGTTTTACCCCTTTATCTCCACTAGAAGAAGGAAATTAAGGTAATGTATTTACATGAAAGTGATCAGATTTCATCACTCTAACCACTCTATTATCCCTTACTGAAGTATAAAATGTTTTATTTTGCATAAAGATTCATACTCAACCAAGAATGTAAACACTGAAATATCTTTCCTTCAAGCATATAATGTAAGATTATTGCATAATAAGTATTTTGGAACCTGGCACTTTTGCTTTTCTCCTTGAGGTCTGGATTTCTCCACTATGGTGACTAAATGGGTGTTGGCTGAACTAATCAGTGAGAGCAGTAGCATTCCCTGGCGACTTTTCATACAGCTAACTGAATAAAAAATATGACTTTACAGTACTCAGCATGACAAACACTGAGGAGTTGGAGAGGATATTCAATTACAGAAGACCAGGGAAAATGTTTCCTGATAGGAAGAGAAAGCTGATAAAAGATGAAAGTGAAGAGGCTGCAGCCTTTTGAATGCTTTTTCACATCGTTTTTCCTCAAAAAGATCAACTGTGGCCTGTTAACTAGAGAAAGTGACCCTTGTGATGAGAGGATAGGCAGTCATATTAGAAGAAGGAAACAGAGTTGAAGAATACTTAAAAAAGGCAGATGGACTCACAGCAGCAGGGCTGGGAGACATATGTCTTAGGGTGTTTAAAGCATCAACAAATGATCCTGCAGAAAGAACAGAAGGGTAGAGCTACTAGGAGGGCATTAAGGCATTTGCTGTGTGATCTGTAAGGGAGCCATAGGTGAGCATAAAGCATGAACTGGGTGTGTTGGGATAGCCCAATCACACTTTATACAAGCTTACTGTATTTATTTAGAGTGATTGGTGAGGAGGTCAGGGATGGCTAACTGCCAACCTCCATTCCTGTCCATGGATAGCCTGCTAGTGACATCTTCCGAATGTCTTCATTCCCTAAGGTTTGTATTCAGAAGACTTGACTCCCTAGCCACCTCAGCATTGGAAGCTCTACACAATCACCTGGCATCATGGGAATATTACCAACTTGTCATTAACTATTATCTAGGAAACCTCATGGAGAATGAGAGAAGTCCCTGAGGATTTTATATGTATGTATGTGTGTGTGTGTGTATATATATATATATATATATATATATATATATATGTATATATATATACTATAAATTTATACATACAAGTATAAATATATATAACATGCAACATAAAATACAAAATGTATAGCATACAGGAGAATCTTAGAGTTAAGCCAAAAGATTATCGTAATAGCATTTTTCTTAAGAAATATTAGCTGACATTTGACAAGTATCCATTATTCATCATATGCTTTATGCATATGCACTGTCATTCACCTGGACAAAGTTGAAAGTATAAGTAAAATCTTAATAGAACTCTAGAAAACCTACCATAAACCTCATTTAAAATGTTTAAATATATTTTAAAATGTAAAAACTAAGTTATTTTCCTCATCCTTAGATCACAGGAGAATTGATTAAAAATTGGAAAGGACTTTAGACATATAGTTGAACACCTTTTTTATGGATGAGGAAATTGAGGCCCATAGGGGTTACTTGACTTTAGAGATAGTAGATAGAATCCCAATGGCCTATCTTTTGTAGAGTCCTCAGGCACTTTGATCATGTCTCTATTATGTTTCTAACATCTTACTTAGGATATTGAGACTGATTGGGAAGGCATAGACAGAACAGTGGCAGTAGAATCAGTAGCACTTTTAGACTCTTTGACTTGAATTTGGACAGAAAAGAAGGTATCTTTGGGTGACAGTGAGGAGGTAGAGTAACTTCTAGGAGCTATAGGTAAACGCATGCTGGGAAATGTTTAACAGCCACTTCTCTCAAAAAAAAAAAATGCCTGCATAACATACTTTTAATTTTAACCTGAATTATTAAAATTTTGTCTATCATTTTCTTAAGTCTGAACAATAAACAAAACAGTAAGTCAAATCCTGATTCATAGTGTTTTCTGATATCCAAGGTTTAAACATTTGCAGTGAAAATTTAACAATTTGCTGTTCAGAGCCACTGAGCTAGCTCCAGCATACCATTGCTTTTGAGGAACCAGAGTGATAAGAATCACATTCTGAATTGAACATAGTAACAACTAAAAAGTCCCAACTGAACATGATCAAGCTCAGCTCTTATCCTACCCCAGGAGAACCGAAACCCCACCATTCATTAATTAAATTACTAAATTAAATTACTATGGATTACCAAAATTTAGCAAAATTTATTCAATTTTCCTTCAATTTCTTCTTATTTCAGGGTTTAGAATATTTAATCACTACAATGACCAAATCATCAAAATTGTAGTTGATCTAAAGGTCATTGAAGTCATGAATGGTGGGAGTACATTCATTGAATCATATTTCCAAAGGTGACCTTTGTGCATGAAATGGTGCAAGTGACATCATTTGTTAGTAGTATGATTAGAAAAAGTGAGTCACTCATGTCTCATAGACATTTTAAATTCAACATATCAAAAAAAGAACCTGTTTTCTTTCTGACCATACCCTCCTATCTTCTAAATTCTTCTATTACTATCAAATTCTGCTATTACTACTTTCAGTTTTCCAGATCTGAAACCTTGGTGTCATTTTCCACTCCTCTCTCTTGTTCACCCAACAGGACTAATCATTGCCAAATCTTGTAATTTTAATCTCTACAACATTTCTTTCTCAAGTCCCCTTTTCTCTACCCAAGCCCATTCATCACCTCTGGCTTGAGCTATTGTGATATAGTTCTAATTTGTCTCTCTGCCTCTAGTCTTTCCTCATTCCAGCTCATTTTACCATGTCATCCTCCAGTCATACCTAACAGACTGTGATGACTGTGTATAACCTCCAAGTTTAAATTTAGAGTTCATTGGCATTTAAATTCTTCACAAGCTGTTACTGCTGCTGCTGCTGCTAGCCACTACTACCACTGCTACTACTACTACTTCTACTAGATTAAACAGATATGCTTGTATAGAGCTTTAAAATTTGCAATAGACTTTATATGTTATTTAATTCTCCCAACAGTTGTGGGAGGTAGGTGCTATTATTATCCTTATTTTACAGATGTAAATGAGATTGAGAGAGGTTAAGTGACTTGCCCAGGTTCATATATCTAGTAAGGATGTGAGGCTATATTTCAGCTCTAGGTCTTTCTGACTCCAAGTTTAGTGCTATATCTCCTCAGACTGTCTGTACACTCTACAGTCAAGCCATACTTGACTACTCCATGTTCCCTGCACACAAAACTTTATCTACCATTGCAATGGCTATTCTCCATTTCTTGAATGCTCTCCATCTCAACTTTGGAGTCTTAACAATACCTGGTTTGCTTTAAAACTTAGCTTAAGTGTAACTTCCTCCAATAGGCCATTCTTGATGTGCCATCCCTTCTAAGATTACTTTTTATATACTTGGCATTAGTCTTGAGAATTCTGGTTTATATTTGTAATGTTACCCATTAGAATATAAATTCCTTGAGGGCAGGGGCTGTTCTTCTTGTTTAAAAAAAAATCTTCAGTCCTTAGAACAGTACCTGGCATATGCAGTACTAAATACATGCTTGTAGATTGATAGGGTTGTTTGCTTCACTGGCACCATGAAGTATAAAATCATCTAGAGGAAGACATCCAACATATTAGGTGCATCCTGCATTGAAGATGCTTATAAGAGAACACTTTTAAAATCATTCTGGATGATCACAGTTTTAGATTATATGATCATAGATCATAGATCATAGACATAGAATAATTAGGGGATATGTAGTCCAACCCTCTAATTGTATAGATGAAGAAACAGAGACTTCATCAGGTAAAGTGACGATAAAGATCACACAGGTAGTCACTATCAGATTCAGGATTTGAATCTAGGTTCGCTGAATCCAAATAATCCAATGTGAAAGTGATATATTTGGTTTTGATGTCAGGAAAATCTTTGTAACATTTAGAGCTATCTAAAGGTAGAGTGGTCTAACTTGAGAATTGATAGGTTCCTTTTCCTCAGAAGTCTTTGAGAAGAAGCCCAGAAGACCACTTATTGGGCATGTTATAGTGAAGATTTTTTTTGGATATGAGTTGGGCTGAGGCTGCCCAGGTCCCTTCCATCTCTCATAGTATGTAATTATGTGATTTCAGTATTTCAGTTGAATAGTGTATATAGATGATTGCATGACTCTACAGGTGGGGGTAGACAAGGGGAACCTGCTGCATTCCTTGGGCTCAGACACAAATTCAGAAGTATAGAATATAACTATTTGAGTGAACAATAGCTCACAATATACTTTTTCAAATCGCATATTTATATAACATCCTAAAATTTACAAAGAGTTTTCCTCACAACCTCATGAGGGAGGTAATTGGAATGATATTAGCCCCACTTCACGAATGAGAAAACTGATTCAGGATCTATATAGCTAAAAAGAGTCAGAGGCAGAATTCAAACTTAGGTTGTCTGTCTCCAGGGCAAGCACTCTGTGCTATAGCTACTCTGCACCCAGGGAATATATTTTTCAGTGTAAAGGACAAAAACAACAAAACAGATTCCAATGTCATCTTGACTAGATATTGTCATCTTATTGCATTTTTATAAGAACACAATTGCAAATCCAAGAAATTGGGAGTGCGTAGACTTTGAAATACATGGTTGGTGATGACTTCTCTGTTTTATAATTCCTTTAACAAAAAAAAGCATTACATCATAAACAGAAAAAAATGTGTTCTCATTTTCTACTTTTCATCTAGTCCAGAGGTGTATACTTAGAGGTTCAAGCCCTCTGCTGAATAAAATAGACTGCATACAACTGCATATATGTACGATAGGATCATAGACTATTAAAGCTAGAAAGTGCCTTGGAGATCATCTGGTATACCTTGCTCATTTTACAAATGAGGAAATTGAGACCAAAAAAGAACCCAAAGAGATTATAACTTGCCCATGGTCAAACAGGTAGCAAGTGAAAGGAACATGATTAGATTCAATGTCCTTCCTGCTACATCTTGCAGTTTCACAATTACTTTCCAAATAATTGAAATGAAAAAGGAATTATAAGATTGTGCAACTCATAGGTTCATAGATTACTAGATTGTGCAACTCATAGGTTCATAGATTACTGGAGCTAGAAGAGAACTTTGTAATAATTTCACCCACCCACCCCTCATTTTAAAGGTGATGAGATCCAGGTCTAGGGAGTTAGTGAGTTGCCCAAGATTGCATAGCTTGTGTTTCTTTTTTACTATCCTTTGAAATCATGACCAAAATTGAACTATAGTCCCATCTTCATAGTAAAAATCTTTTCTTCTCCTAAGATAAAAAGCCTCCAAAATATACTCCTAAAACAAGTAGTTAAATGATGAGATATTTTCCTTTGTCTTTGGTTTTTTCCCCTTCCCATGGATATTCTATGGAGTATGATCCCTTCCTCCATCCTATCTTAGTTCAAAATAGCAATGAAAATTGCATATTCTTCCCTGCACAAAAACACTGAAAGATTGTTTTATTGATGATATTTTGTCTTCTTTGTGTTAGAAATACCAAAGGAATGTTAGTTAGTAAATATATATATATGCATGTATGTGTGTATGTGTGTGTACATATATATATATATATATACATACATACATATATATGAATTGAGATTGTATAGATATATAATATGTCTGAGATAAATAGACTCCTTAAGGTACTTGAATATTATGAGGGGGATGGAATTGGTGCAGAATCAGGTTCCTGGTATTTGAATCTGAATACAACCTAGAGCTCTAAATCATTTCCTTATTTTCCCAGTGTCAAGCACTTCATCTCTTCCTCTTCCCCTACCCCACTCCTTCAAAGTGCCTTAGGGCCTTCTTCTAATAACTGCTATTCCTTTCATGTCACAAGGGTGACCGGATGCTGAAAAGTAGAAAACAGCAAAGGAGGGGAGAAGGGCACATAATCTAAAACTAGAAACTGTTGCTTCCTCTAGTCAAAACACCTTTCTCTTCTTATAAATTTTGGAGGATAAGCAATAGTGATAAACAATAAGTACTTAGTGACACATGGCTTTTCTTTGTTTCAACTATTCTATTGTCATTTTTTAGTCTGTCCTTGGAGGGGTGAAAGTCTCTGAGGTTTGGAAGAGAGAGGATTTGGCATCAGAAGATGCAGTCCCTTCAATTTCCACATTAATACAGGCATCATATGGCCTCAAGGAGGTTGACACAACTTTTTATGAGGTATCAATGATTTATTAGAAATCTAGACATTTTTCATTTCCCAGAAACAAGCAACATCTTTCACTGGGTGACAGGAAACAGTGTGGCTGTCTGATTTGTGGTGATTTGGGTAGTTTTGTTTTGTAAATTATTTTTATTAATATTATTAAATGTTGGGATTGAAATGATTGTAATAGCATAATATGCCTAGTTTGACTTGACTTTTTTGATGGTGCTTTTTTTACCCCTGAAGAATGATAGTATCAAGGGATTCCCAAAAGTTGGGATCAGACTTTGACATACCTTGGTGGAGATGAGATAGCAGCATAAGGGTAAGTCTCTCTGAAGTGGCTTCAAGGTGTCCTCTTAAATCAGTCATGAGGCTCTTTACTGAGTTGCAGAGAGAAGTAACCTAATCTGGTGCTACAATTTATATTCACCAAATTCTAGACCCTTTCATTCCTATTGCTAGGCTCCTGTACTTTGGATGTGTTATCAGCTGTGAATGTAAGGTTTTCTATCGAACCCTGACAATATAATGGACCAATTCTGTAGTTAATTCATGGATGTCTGGTATGTCTCCAGCAGTTTAACAGATGGATCTCTAGTCAAGCTTCTCTCAAACCCTTTGTTAAATATTCATGGAGCCAGCTTGCAAATAGGCCCAGCTATGCCCCTGGAGGCATCGGCATGGGCGTCTGAACTGGGAAGGATATAAACTTGGCCAGTGTAGCTATGAGATCCAAAATGTTTTCTGTAAGAAGCTGTCCTCAATGGTAGGGTGTCAGGGACAAACTCATGCATAGTAGTGATTGGGAATGTGTTGGCTGTGTCTGCTCATTCAACTTATTAATAAGCACATGGTAAACAGAATGCTAATCTGAAAACATGAGCAGTTATTAATATGGAAAGATGGAAATGAAAACCAAACTAATGAGTAACTTTGAGCATTCTAGCCCTTGTTTTGTCACCTTAGCAGACAATGAAGAAGTAGATAATGGCACCTTTACCCTAAGTACTGCATCTACTTGGGAACTTGCCAAATTAACATGTTAATGAGATAGCATTGTGACTATAGGCTTTAAAATGCATAATATGCCTGAGAAATAACTATATCTTGTGTATGAGATATGGTGATACATTAATGCATATATGTGTATATTGTATTTAAATTATCAGACATATTTGAAGATAATGCCAAAGTAAAAATATTAAAGTCTCTTATTTCATCAAGTGAGGGCCTGAGTGTGGTATAGTTAAAAGAACAGTGGGTTTGGAGTTGGAAGACTTAGGATTTACTATCTGAGTGATCTTAAATCACTTCACCTCTCTGGACCTCAGTTTTCTCATATGTAAACTGAGGAGATTAGACTAGATGACCTTCAAGGTTCCTTCTAGTGCTCATTCTATGCTCCTATGATCCTGCCCGAGAGCACTTGAGTTACTCTCTAAAATTGACTTAGATCAAATGGGACTAGAATTCAAAACAATGTTAATCAAGGTAGCTGCAAATTTAGAGATGTGATAGAAAAAATAATCTCACCTTATTCTTCACTTTAAGTTTTCCTCTGTCCTATTCTAACTTCAGTCTTTTGTCCTCTTCCTATTTTTTCTTTCTTTGTGCCTGGACTTTGCATTGCTAACTAATATCCCTTCATTATGGATAATTTCCTTTCATACTCCTTCCATCTTCTGATGCCCATAGAAACCATACTTTCTCCAGAAGACATTTCATCCCTGGCCAATGTGGCTTCCTCCTTTTCTTAGGAACTCCTTCCCCTTCCCAACTTGCAATAAAAGCCAGTGTTTATGAGGAGGAATTTGAATTCTCCTTGTTTTCTCCTTTCACTATAAATCCTTTTTCTGTTTCCATCAGCCTTCCTCCTTTGATATTAATTTTATCTGCCTATTAGACCATGTCCAGGTACTTGTTGCAGATATCTACAAACTTCCAGATCACATAATTTCCTCCTTTCTCAAGGAGTTTATTATCTAGTTAAAAGTCTTCCTCCCTACTCTAACCTCTGTCCTCATGCATGTAGATTTAAAATATTATTCATGTTGATATCTCCTTAAATACTCTGATCCCATGGTGGTTCCTTAGCCTCCTCAGCTCCCATGATATACATATCTGTTCTATCTCAGTGGCCTATAGGTTCCTTAAAATGTACTGCCTATATGATCTTGACTGTGAAATTCCCCTTTCTGACCAAAATCACTTTTCCTTTACAAGTGAGATAGTTTTGTGGTGGAGAGAAGAGAGAATGTGGAGATTGAAAGATTTGGCAACTAATTAGCATGAGCAAGAGAGAGGAGTAAAGGATGTTGTGGTTGTGAACCATACCTTAATAGCAGTAGGGAAATTCAGAAGAAGAGTAGTTTTTTTGGGGAAAAAAATAACAGACTCAATTTATGCTTGATGGAGAGTGGAACACAAAAGTGCTGACTGACACACTCTTTACAGTACCACATAGTTTACATTTAATAAATATTTGTTAAATCACATATTGATACAGTAAAAGGGAATGGTCAAAGCAAAACCCCTTTCCCCTTGTGACTTTGAAAATGAGCATGCTTGGTTCAAAGGACTTTCTGTGGTATCAGTATTTTTCCTCCTTGTGAGAACAACTGGGCTTGATATAGAAGAAGCTGAGAAAGCTGAGAAAGCCCAACCTTACTAAGAACATTGGGTTTATGGTACTTGAGTGTTTTAAAGGCAATGCTTTTAACTGAATTTTCATTGTATTAAAATACATTTAATCCCCTTATGGATGAATAATCCTTTTGGGTAATATGGAATTTAGAAAGAGATTCAAATCTCAGTGGGATGGGGGCTGAGCCATGAGAGATTTTTGAATTATCATAGCTATGCTTATCCCTTGATAGAGTTCAGGAAAGTCAATTAAGGGGGCTGTATATTTAGCTTGCTTAATCTTTACAATGGAAAAAAAAATTGCTCAACACTGAAATCCAGGAACTGCTTATGAATTTACAGTAGAAATGAACTAGAGCTCCTTGAGCTTGCTATATGCCCTGGTAACTAGTGTAGATTGAACACTAAATAGTCATTCCAGCAATACTTTCTAGGGTATACACAGAGTGCTCACTGCCTCTCTGTTTGGGCACATGTACTTTTCATGGTTCTATGTCTGAAAATCAATGGAAATTGCTGGAAGAAGTTGCAACCTGTGGTGACTAGGTTAATTATCTAACCTTACCTGAGCTCTATTTGTTGCTTACATGTATTTTTGTCCACCTCTTATTGATTCCCTATTGCATTTCACAATGAAGATGTTTCAAAACTTCCCTTCCTTCTTAAGCCCCCAACACAACCCTAAATCTTCTTCTCTCAATAGAGGATTTTACCTCTGCCTTATGGAGAAAATAGAGGTATCATTTATGGACTCTTTCATTCACCTACAGAACACTTAAATATCTCTATAATTTTACCTGTCCTCTCTTCCCATGCACTTGTCTATAAGTAATACATGACTAAGGCTATGTATTTTTTCTTGCCAAGGCTAATCTTTTTACTTGTGTCCTTAACCCCATACTTTCCCATCTCTTGTGGAAGTTTGTGCTTTCAATAATTTTTTCTTCACCCCATATTCAGTATCTCTCTATCTACTGATTCTTTCCCCATTGGCCATGAACACATTCAGATCAGCCTCATCCTACCCTTACCCACCCCTGCCCCCTTAAAAAAATATTTACCCTATTTCCCCTTCATCTATCATCCTACATATTTCCTTTTTCAATGCCAAATTCCTGGAAATAATTCCTTACACTTATTGGTCTTACTTCCTCACAATTCATTAATTCTCAGGTCCTTGCAATCTGGCTTAAAATCTTACCACTCTACTAAAACGACTAACCCCAAAGTTTCCTGTGATCTCTTAACTGCTAAGGTTAATGATATTTTCTCAGTCATCATCCTTCTTGACCCTCCCAAAGCTTTCAAGACACTGGACCAAACCCTTTTCCTATATAATTCCCACTTTTCTCTGTTCTCATTTTGCTGCTATCTCCAATTTCTCTCCCAATCTGCCTGAATTCTGTATCTTTTCTGGGACCATCACCCATTTTCTACCTTACAAGTGTGGATATTCCCTAAGATTCTATCTTTGTTCCTCCTCTTTTTATTTCCCATACTCTTTCTTTCATGATTCCATATACATTTTATGGGTTTGATTATTGCTTCTATGAAAATGGCTCTCAAATCCATATGTACAGTGCTGATTTCTAACAAGAACTCTAGTCCTTTATCAGCTACCCTGTTAGACATCTCCCCCTGATATTTCAAACTCAATATATTTAAAATGGAACTTTGTTTTATTAATTAAATATTTTATCCACTACATTTATTCTTCACCCAATCTTCTATATTTTTGTAAAGGATACCACTATTCTCACAATCATCTTCCTTGGACATTAGACCCACATCAAATTAGTTGCCAAGTCCTATCAGTTCTAATGCCACAGACTCTCTCACATCCATTTGTTTTGTTCTGCTCACATGACCACCACCCCCTCTCACCTGTTCTGTTGTACTAGCCTGCCTGCTTCTAGTCTCCCACATATTCAAGCAATGTCCACATTACAGTAAAAATAATCTTAAGGTACAAATCAGGTACAGTGGTTGCCTATTACCTCAAGCATAAAATACAAATTCATAAGGCTGGCATTTAAAGCTCTTCACCCACTAACCTTTCCGGTCCTATTTCACATTGCTATTGTTCAGTTGTTTCAGTTGTGTTTGACTTTTTGTGACAAAATTTGGGATTTTCTTGGCAAATATACTGGAGTGGTTTTCCATTCCCTTGTCCAGCTCATTTGACAAATAAGGAAACTGAGACAAACAGAGTAAAATGACTTGCCCAAGTTCATACAGCTAATTAGTATCTGAGGCCAGATTTGAAGTCAGGTCTTCTTGATTCCAGGCCTGGCTCTCCAACTACTGTGCTACCTACCTGCACCCCTGTATATAGTCAAAGTTCTTGCCAAACTGAACTACTGAGGTAATATAGAAAGCAATGTACTTGTAGTCAGAGTACAAAGATAAGGACTATTCCTCTGATTTCATTGGGATGGGGGGACCTAGATGCGGGGACTCCCTCTTCTAATGCAAGTTGGCAACTTCTCTGCAACTTATAGTCTTAGAGAATTACCTAGAGCACTGAAAGTGTAAGTGACTTGTCAATATTCACACAAACCAATATATATTAGGGAAAGAACCTCAAAGCAGACACATTCAAACTTCAAGGCTTTCTTTCAAATCGCAATTCCATAAGGTCTCTTTGGAGTCAGAAGACCTGATTTTAAATCCTGCCTGTGCCTCTAGTTATATAACCTTGGATAGGTCATTTTACCTGGCTCTGAGTTATCTCATTTGTAAAATGAAGTGGTTGGACTCAGTGATCTCAAAAGTTCCTCCTGGTACTAAATTTATGGTCTTATAATCCTAAAAGTTATTCTCTAATATTGAGGTACCATTTCTGGTTGCTGCAAATTTGTCCAAGGTTATATAATTGATATATATTTCCTCCTCAACTCTGATTCCTTGAATCCTTATTTTAGCACCTTAGATTTGGAACTAAAAAAGATTAGAGATTATACACCTTTATTTTATAGATGAAGAAATAGAATAATAGAGAGGTGAAGTAACTTGCTAAGGGTCAGAGATAGAATTTGAACTCAGATCATTCTGACACCAAGTCTAGTACTTTATCTACTACTCCATATTGCTTCTGTGATTCCTCCAGGTTCAGTTCAAGTATCACATTATCTTTGAAGCCAGCCTTCTCTTTGCAGATAAATCCCAGTTAGTTATTTATAGTTCTTCAAATTATCAGCAATGGTGGGAAGGCTTAATTAGAGGGCCCAAGTTCAGATGGATCCTTCAATGCACTTGATGTCATTGGAGGATTTTCAGACTCTGAGAGAGGTCACTCAACATGAGAAGGAATTATAATCATATCAAGCAAATATTAAGCTAATTCAAAGGCTGAAAATGCTATAATTTCATATTCCTTATATTATCTCATCAGAAGAATCCAAACTCTTTGAGGGCTGGAATTTTATTGTTGTCATTGCATTCCTAGTGCTTAGCATTTTGTGCTTAAACAAAGACACCTAAGTGGTGTGGTAGAACAAGAGGGCTAGATAGTGGATAGACTTAGAATCAGGAAAATCTGAGTTCAAATTTTGCCTCCAAAATTTGCTAGCTATATGACCCTGCGCAAATCACTTTAACCTCCCTGTGTCTTAGTTTTCTTATATGTAGAATGGGGTGTTGGACTTGATCTCTAATGTCCCTTTCATCTTTAAAATCTATGATCCTATGGCCTTCAAAATTTTAAGTTCTCAAAAAATGTTCTTGCTATGTACTTAATTGTAGGCTTGTCGAGGACGTGAGGTAGTCTGTCCTTTTGTATTCAGGCAGGCTATACATACTTAAATCACAATAGGCATTTGAATAAACCAGGGACACCTAAATGTGCCAGACAGTGGCCATACATTTAAATTCTAAAATCACAAGATGAGCTACCAAGCTTAGCTTTTCAAAAGAATTCCTGCAGTTTCAGTTTTTTAAGATTATTTCTTTTTCTTTATTTGATTTTTTTTAAAATGAGAAAGTGTTCAAGTCTTAGTATATGAAGCAATGATTTCTTTTTCTTTATCTGGCTAACTACCTAAAATAAATCAAGGCATTTGATAACTACAAGATACTTATTGAACATAAGTTCTGTTAATAGATTTGCTGACCTGTATTAGATAGAATTCTGGGAGATATCAGCTATACTTTTGTTCCCTCTCAGTCCCAGATACCTTTACTGAAAATGTTTTCTTTCCTCTATTTCTCTGTTTCAGCCAATTGTCTGTTAGCCAACCATTAGCAGTTTTTTTTTTTTGATCAAAAGTCTACTGGGCATTGTAATGGGAGTTATGGAGATATAACAGGAAAAAAGACATAACTCAGAAGATGCTTTTCATAAGTGTGTACTCTAATTGTGAAGGAGAAAAAAAAACAAGCTTAAGAAAGAATACAGTAAATGCTGAGGGGACATAGAAAGTGAATGACAACGTTCAGATTGAGTTCCTAGGAACATAGATTTTGAGTTGGAATAAATTTTAGAAAATATCTAGTCCAATACCCTTATTACAGAGATGAGAAGATTGAGGCTAAAATGGTTAAGTAATTTGCTATAGGTCACATAGTTTGTAAGTAGCAGTGCTGAGAGTCAAACCTGTAACTTTTGACTCCAGCTAAAGGTAGTTAGGTGGTAGAGTAGATAAAGCACTAAGCCTGGATCTGGAGTTAAGACCTTAGTTAAATTTTACCACAGGCAATTATTGTGTGATCTTGGGCAAGTCATGTTACCTCTGCCTCAGTTTTCCCAAGTGTAAAATGGGAATAATAAGGTGCCTACTTCCCAGTTATGAAAATCAAATAAGATAATACTTACAAAGAGTTTAGCAGTGCCAGGCACATAATAGGATCTTTATAAATGTTTGTTTCCTTCTTTCCAAACCCAGTTCTCATTCCACTATACCACATTGTCTGGTGTTGTGAGTTATGACAACAAGTATTAGAGTTTTCTTTGAAAGCTGGGTTATTCCATTGCTAGTACTGTGTGAAATGC
>NW_020948910.1:9032799-9070893 GCF_900497805.2 Vombatus ursinus | reverse complement strand
AAGAAGAAGAAGAAGAAGAAGAAGAAGAAGAAGAAGAAGAAGAAGAAAAGAAGAAGAAGAAGAAGAAGAAGAAAAGAAGAAGAAGAAGAAGAAGAAGAAGAAGATGATGATGATGATGATGAAGAAGGTGGTCTATATGGAAGGAACATTGAAGCATTCTTCAACAAAACTCAACTCCTTGTTTTGCCATTTATTGGCCATCTGACCTTGGGCAAGTCATTTAATATTTATAAAACTCAATTTTTTCATCTGTAAAATATAGATAGATAAGTATAGTGGCACATATATATCTCTACTCTCTGCAACCAAGGAAGTTGAGGGTGGCAGATCTCTTGAGATTGGGTGTTTATGAATTCACCTTCCATATGGTATTCTCCAAAGGATAAAAGGAGTAAGGGAAGGAGTGTTACCAGGTTGGTTAATGATGGACAAACTGTCCCAGGTTGAAAATGAAATATGTCAAAGCTCTTGTACCAATCAGTAGGGGGAATTGGCCTTTGAGTAGGCCTTGCACTTGCCCTTTGGGTGAGATGAGGAGACCAGGGTGAAGTAATATCTACCTCTCCAAGTTGTGAAGATCTAATTAGATAGTGAATTTAAAATGTCACTATTCTACTTTCTGTCTCCATGGCAGAAAGTTGTTGAAGAGCTTGAGCTGAAGAAGAAAAAGAAATTGTGAAAGTAATTTTGAAAACCTTGGAACTGAGAAAGTCAGGTTGAATTTGAGAAAGGGAAATTTAGGAGAACTTGAGGCAAATTTAAAAGAAGATGAAGCCCTGAACCAGAGGAAGAGATATATTGGAGTGGAAGAAGAAAGGCTGAAGGAAGGTAGAAAAAGGGAGAGACCCTAGGTGAAAGAGAAGGATTCAATGAAAAGGTGATTTGATCAAAATTTTTATCAGGAGTCTTACTATATGCCAAAAACTGTGACAAATGATAAGAATCAAAATGTAAAAGAAGGCACAGTCATCAAAGAACTTATATTCTAACGAAGAAGACAATACATTCAAAAAGAAAGGGAGCTGAAAAAGTGGCCGGGGAGTTGGAGTGCAATACAAGGGAGGGAAGGTATGTGTATAGAAGTTGGGGATTCAGGAGCTGAGTGATCATGGCTGGCATGGGCACTTCCTCAAATGAAGATCTGGAGAAGGGGCTCCTTAATGGGAAGAAGAGAACCTAGAAGTGGAGGCAGTTTTATAAAGAAAAGATGAAACTGTCTAGGGAGTCAGAAGGTAAGCTTAGTTAGAAGTAAGGTGGGTTTGAGCTGAAAGAAAAAGGATTCAAGGAGATAGATGGCCTGAGAAGAAGGAAAAGGAACAGCAAAAAGAAAAGGACTTGATCTGAAAGAACTTGAGCAAGAAGAAGAGAAGGAAGAGAAGAAAAGACAACTAGTATATCTAGGTAACAGTCAGTAAGACAAGGGAAAATAAATTAAGTATGACTATCAGAGTCCTAAGTAGGTGCTAACAAAATGAGATCTGAAGACCTTCACAAGAATTGTTTCAATCATTGTATTTATATTCCTAATATCTAGCACTATGTCTGAAACCTAGTAGGCACTTAATAAATATTTCTTTGATTAAAATCCCTCTTACTCCTTAATATGAACAGATAGGGCTTAGAATGAATATTTTAGAAAGCTTTTATCAAGCACCTACTATTGCTAAACACTACACAAAATGTTGGGGATATAAAGAGAACAAGAGGAAACAATACATAGAAGAGAAGTCAGCTATTGGATGGATGGAAAACCTGGAAGTCCCAACTGTGGAGTATCAGATAGTCAAGGCAAGAAATCTTTTAGATTATTCAGTAGGCTAGATGATGATGGCTGGAGGCTGGAGGGCATTGTGGCAGGGTAGTGGGTAAAGCCCAGAGGAAAACTACTGATCCTCCATATTGGTGCAAGTTGGTGCCTGTAGTTGGTGGCTCCCAACTCCTCCAGATGTAAGCCACCATGTCACTCTTCTGTCCTGGCTGCCTCATGTGTCTGAGTGACCCCTTAGAAGGAAGGAAGGAAAGGGGGGTAGGTTCCCCACTGGTAGTTGTTTCTTTCTGGCTGCCTCTGTGGCACATGTTCTATGATTTAGTGGCTTTTGGTCTGGTGTTTGACACTATATTGATGTTATAGACTGTCAGTCTCTGGAGAGAAATCTCTAAAAGAATGAAACCCATGTGTAGTTTAGATATAATTTTTTCTATTCTTCCTTGTGGTAAATCTTGAAGTTGGGACAAAAAATATTATAGCACCAGCCCTCTCCAGATACTGGGAAGAAAAATAAAAATATATAGAGTATATTTTAGCTCCTCAGAAAAGTCATAGAATAATAGAATCTTAGTACTAGAATGGGACCTTAGGGATCATCCAACAGGATCTTCTGCTAAAAGCTAATTCCCTCTACAACAACCTTGAAAGGTGTTTACTTAGCTTCTGCTTAAACAGTTTCAATGATGAGGAATTCATTGCTCCAAAGGGATAACCCATTCCATTTGAGAAAACCTTAATTCCTAGAGCATTGTTCTTTACAGAGAAGCCAAATCAATCTCCCTAAACATTCCATTCATTGATCTTGGTTCTGTTCTCTGGAACTACACAGAAGAAGTTTCATCCTTTTCCCAAATACATATGTACACACACACACACACACACACACACACACACACGTGCACACACACACACACATATTCCCTAATACACACACATATATGTGTATGTATGTATGTATGTATGTATGTATACATACACATACATATTCAAATGCTTGAAGAGAACTTTGATTTTTTTTCTCTTTCAGAATAAATATACACAATTCCTTCAATTATTCTTGATAGTAGCATCGAGTCCTCTCACTACCTTGGTTGAGCTTCTTTTGTTGAACTCTCATTTGGAAATATCCTTCTTAAAGTGGTACTCAGAATTAGCCACTATTTTATAATTAATGTGGCAAACTAACATGGAAAGTACAGAGATTATGATCTTCCTATTCCTAGATATTGTAATTCTCTTAATGTGTCTTGAATCATATGGTTAGGTTATTATTATTATGTATGTGGGACAGGCATATCACACTACCGACTCACATTGAGATTGGAATTGACCAAAACAATTAATTTTTTAAAAACATAAACTAATGTTAAGGCAGGTTTCTTCTTTCCTCTACTTGTAACTTTATGTAGTTGGTGTTATGAACCTAAGCAGAGGATCTTACATTATTGCTTATTAAATTTTATTTAATAGGCATTTAGCACAGTGCCTGGCACATAGTAGGCACTTAATAAAGATTTATTTTTTTTTAAGATTTGCCCATTTCTTCAGCCTGTAAAGGACAATTCAATTTAAACATTTATTGATCATATCTGTATCAGGCACCATCCTGAGCAAAAGAGGTACAGAAGTAAAATGAAGCAGATCTGGCCCTCAAAATGTTTACATTCAGATCCCGATTTTGCTTCCAAATCAGAGGTAGTAATTCTTTAACTGGCTCCCACCCAAGGGGGACATCTGAAAATCTGAGAGGTATCACTTCTATATTCTTAACATAGTTTGAAAAAAAAATTGAGCTATACAGAAACTAGGATAAAATGTTGTAGCTTACAGATAGCTAATAGAAAGTTTTCTTTTATAAATTAAATTAAATGTTTTTTGTTACATTTTAAATTTTAAACTATCTCCCTTCCTCCCTCCCCCCAACTCACTAGAGAAGGCCACCATTTGACAGATATATATTTGTATACACACACATACACATACATATATGTAAAACCATACTATGCATACTTTCTCTGAAGGTGGATAGCATTTTCCTTCACAGGTCCTTTGTAGGTAATTTGAATATTTATAATTCTCAGAACAGCTTAGTCATTCACAGTTATTCTTTGAAAAATATTGTTGTTACTGTGTACAACATTCTCTTGGTTCTGCTCATTTTAGTCTTCATTATTTCATGCAAGTCTTTACATTTTTTTTTTCTGAAATCAACCTGCTCATCATTTCTTACAGCACAGTAGAATTTCATCACAACTATATACAACTTGTTTAGCCACACCCTAATTGCTGGGCATCATCTCAATTTCTAGTTCTTTGATACCACAAAGAGAGCTGCTATAAATATTTTAGAACATATAGGTTCTGTTCCTTTGTCCCTGTTCATCTTGGTAAACAGAAGTATTGCTGGGTCAAAAGGCGTACAGTTTGGAGGGGTGGAGCCAAGATGGTAGAGTTAAAGCAGTGACTTGCTTGAGCTCTCCCCCAAACCCCTCCAAATACCTGTAAAAAAGTGGCTCTAAACAAATGCTAAAGCAGCAGAACCCACAAAAAGACAGAGTGAAACAAATTTACAGCCCAAGACAACCTGAATGGTTGATTGGAAAGGTATACCACACTGGGCTGGGAGAGCAGCACAGTTGGGCATGGGCGAGCAGGCCACAGCAAACCTGGAGCAGGCCTCAGAGGACTGAATTGCAGCCAGCTGTGGTGGTTTCCAGACTTCTAAACCCATAAATGTCAAAGACAGCATAGAAGGTCAGTAGGAAAAGTGTGTAACTATGGTGAGAGAGAGGTACTAGGTCTCAGCCCCAAGTCTTGATCATGCCCCTGGGGCAGCAGCTACCTCCTAAGTTTCCTGCCCACAGACTGAGGAAAAATGAAGTGGCTGATCAGAGGGGGATTGAAGGGATCTCTTTGCCAGTGTTGAGGCAGGAATCTCTTGCTTTGCCTGTGCTTGGATCTGGGTCACAGTTCCGAGGGGTGGACCTGGGGTGAGGAGGAGTGCTGGCATGGGGGAGCTTGTTGTAGTTGTGGAGAGGAAACACCTCACCCCTTATCATACCACCTTGGAAGAACTGAAAATTTACAGGTCCCTAGAAGTATCTCTGAAAACAGCTGTACAAACCCCCAAAGCTTGGGACAGTACATTCTCCAAAAAGCCAATGAGTAGAAGAATGCCCTAAAAAGCAAAATTGGCCAAATGGAAAAGGAAGTCCAAAAGATTGCTGAAGAAAATACTTCCTTAAAAATTAGAATAGAGCAATTGGAAGCTAGTGACTTTATGAGAAATCAAGACACTGTAAAACAAATCCAAAAGAATGAAAAATTAAAAAACAATGTGAAATATCTTGTTGGAAAAACAATTGACCTGGAAAATAGATCCAGGAGAGAGAATTTAAAAATCATTGGACTATCTGAAAGCTATGATCAAAAAAAAAAGAGCCTAGACATCCTCTTTCAAAAAATTATCAAGGAAAACTGCCCTGATATTTTAGAACAAGAGGGCAAAATAGAAATTGAAAGAATCCACCAATCTCCTCCTGAAAGAGATCACCAAAGGAAAACTCCTAGGAATATTGTAGCCAAATGTCAGAGTTCCCAGGTCAAGAAGAAAATATTACAAGCAGCCAGAAAGAAACAATTGAAGTATTGTGGAAACACAATCAGGATAACACAAGATTTAGCAGCTTCTACATTAAGGGACCACAGGGCATGGAATATAATATTCCAGAGGGCAAAGGACATAGGATTACAACCAAAAATCACCTACCCAGCAAAACTGAGTATAATCCTGCAGGGGAAAAAATGGTCATTCAGTGAAATAGAGAACTTTCAAGCATTCTTGATGAAAAGACCGGAGTTGAATAGAAAATTTGACTTTCCAATTCAAGTGGAACATGAAGAGGTAAACAGGAAAGAGAAATCCTAAGAGACTTATTAAGGTTGAACTGTTTATGTTCCTGCATGGAAAGATGATATTTGTAACTCATGAGACCTTTGTCAGTATTAGGGTAGTTGGAGGGAAAAAATTATATGTATGTATATATATAGATAGATGAGAGAGAGAGAGAGAGAGAGAGAGAGAGAGAGAGAGAGAGAGAGAGAGAGAGAGAGAGAGAGAGAGAGAGAGAGGGCACAAGGTGAGTTGAAGATGAAGGGGTCATATTTGGTGAATAAAATTAAGGGCTGAGAGAGGATTATACTAGGAGAAGGAAAAAGGTAGAGGTAGAATGGGATAAATTATCTCACAAAAAAAAACTGAAAAGACTCTTACAGTGGAGGGAAAATGAGGGAAGGTGAGAGGGAATGAGTGAATCTTAGTCTCATAGGATTTGACTTAAGAAGGGAATAACATACACACTCAATTGGGTATGGAAATCTATTCTTCCCTACAGGAAATAGGGGGGCAAGGGGACAAGAGAGTAAGGGGATGATAGAGAAGAGGGCAGATTGGGAAAGGGTGTAATCAGAAGCAAATACTTCTGAGGAGGGGCAGGGTCAAAAGAATGAATAGAATAAGTGGGGAGGCAGGATAGGATTAAGGGAAACAGAGTTAGTTTTTAATAGCATGTCTACTATGGAAGTGTTTTGCATAACTGCACATGTATAACCTATATTGAGTTGCTTGCCTTTTCAATGAGGGTGGGTGGGGAGGGAGGAAGGGAGAAAATTTGGAACCCAAAGTTTTAAAAACACATGTTTAAAAAAATGTTTTCACATGCAACTGAGAAATAAGAAATACAGGAAATGGGGTACAGAAATCTATCCTGCCCTACAGGAAAATAGAAGGGGAAGGGGATAAGAGAAGTGTGGGGAGAGGTAGAAGGAAAGGCAGACCAGGGGAAGGGGTATTCAGAATGCATTCTTGGGGTGGGGGGAGGGGTGAGATGGGGTGAAAATTTGGAACTCAAAATCTTGTGGAAGTAAATGTTGAAAACTAAAAATAAATAAATTTATTAATAAAAAAAAGAAATGACAAGCAGGATGATCTCAGTAAAGCCTAGGAAGAGTTGTATGTACTGATGCAAAGTGAAGGGAGCAGAACCAGAATATTGTACACAGTAACAGCAATATTGTATGACAATGAACTGTGAATGACTTAGCTATTCTCAGCAATAAAATGATCTGAGACAATTCCAAATGACTTACGTTGAAAAATGATATGCACCTCCAGAGAAAGAACTCATGGAGTCTGAATACAGATTGAAACATACTTTTAAAACTTTCTTTATTATTCTTGGGGGGGTGTTTAATTTGTGATTTCTTTTGTAATATAGCTAATATGGAAAGATTTTGAATGCCTGAACATTTATAATCTATATCTAATTTCTTGCCTTCTCAAGGAAAGGGGAGAGGAGGGAGGGAGAGAATATAGAACTCAAAATTTAAAAAATATTAAAAGATTTTGCTTGCATATAATTGAGAAAAATAAAATTAAAATTAAATGTATAAAAAGAAATAAAGATTACCTCCATGCAATGAAAAACAAAAGGTATACAGTTCGGGTATAATTCCAGATCACTTTCCAAAATGGTTGGATCAGTTCATAGTTCCACCAACAGTTCAAATTTTTCCACAACTGTTCCAACATGTCATTTTCCCTTTCTACTATTTTGGCCAATCTGATGTGTATGAAATATCTCAAAATTGTTATAATGTACATTTCTCTAATCAATAATGATTTAGAGCATTTTTTCATATCATTATATATAGCTTTGATTTCTTCATCCAAAAATTGCCTGTTAATATCCTTAGACCATTTATCAGTTAGGGAATGACTTATATTTTTATAAATTTGACAAAGTTCTGTATATTCTTGAGATATGATACTTCATCCAAGAAGTTATTGATAAAATCCCCCCATTCTTTGTTTTCTTTCTAATCTTGGCTACATTGATTTATTTGCACAAAATTTATTTACAATTAATTTGTACATTAATTTATTGTAATCAAAATTAACCATCTTATATCTCACAATACTCTCAATCTCTTGTTTATTCATCAATTCTTCTCATATCCATAAGTTTATTATGTAATATATTACATGTTCTTCTAATTTATTTATGAAACATTCCTTTATATCTATGTCATGTATCCATTTTGGCCTTTTGTTGGTACATGGTGTAAGATATTGGTCTATAATTAGTTTCTGCCAGACTGCTTTCCAGTTTTCCCAACAATTTTTTTAACCAAATAGTGAATTCTTATCCCAAAAGCAATAAAATGTTTTCTATCCACATTGGCAAACTTCCTCATTTGAATCAAGAATCTTTGGATAAGCCATCTGAGTGTCATTCAACTGTCCACAATGCTCTTTATCTTGTTACTATCTTCTGCATTTTTTTAAATTACCTTATTCTAGATCTTAACTTTCTTATATTTTTACACATACTTTAAACCATTTTGTAGTTACTCTCAGATATATGTATTTCCTTCCATCTTTGGTATATGCCCTTTTAAAATTAAAGCTAATCATCATACTTTATGTGTAGCCACATCAGTCTTTTGAGATGCCATATTTTCCTCATCTTGACCATTTGTGATTATATTGTCAGAATTTTTTTTGAGAGTCGTTCTTCCTGATATAATTTTCAGAGGAAGAGCAACAGGAAAAAAAGTTTAGCCACATAATGGCATTCATTTATACTTCCTTTCTATCTCTCTTTCTCTTCCTTATTTCCTTCCTTCCTCCCTCTCTCCCTCTCTACTTTCCTTCTTTCATTTCTTCTTTCTTTTTGCTTCCTTCCTCCTTCTTTTCCTTCCTCCCTCCCTTCTTCCCTTTATTCTCTCTATCTCTTTCCCTTACTGACTTTTTTCTTCCCTTTGTCTTTTATGTTCTTTTCCTCCTTTTCCTCCCTTCCTCCTTTCCTTCTGAATAAGCATTTTTCCTTCATTCTAAACCTGCCTATCTCACAAAGAAAACCTTTGGATTTGATCTATAATTGGAAATTGCCTTTTGTATTTTATATACTAAGAGGAGCACTGTGGGGAGTCAGCTTTATTGTCTACAAAATCAAAACCATAAAATGTGAAAATGTTTTCTTTCCTCAAGTTGTTAAAACTCATGACTTTAAAAAAATTAACTACACTTTGTACTCTTCCTTTCAGAGCTCACCAAATAAGACAGATTGAGCTAGGCCATTACCATTCTCATCAGTTTAGATTTATATGATGCATGTATTGAAATGAACATCTGGGCAGTTACAGAATGCACTTCAATGAAGCCCCCTTGTAGCATTTTCCACTTTTTTTGTGGTGGTGTGGGAGAGGGCTCCCTTTGGAAAATATCATAAGTGGAAAAATAGCATATTATAAGTGGAAAACACTTTAAAAGATAAAACATTATTCATACATTAATAGAAATTAGAATATCAATGAGGAATTTCACTGTGCATATTTAAAGCCCCAAATGGGATCATAAAACAACAAACAGGAAAAATTTGTATTGATTATTTGTCTTTTTATTGTATCCAGGAAACCAGTGTATTTGGAATCAGATGGGACCTCCAAAGCCAGTAATTTTAAATAAAGCACTCTATTCATACATCCATTATAAGTGGAGCTTTCCACACACAAGCTGTCCAAGGAGACACTTGAATTGGGTGCTTTATGAAGTAGGATGGATGATTCAGGGTGTGACATTTAATAATCTGAGTCAGAACAAACTGATGTCTCAATATTGTGAAAATGTATTCTGTCTTATGAATGTCTAAGGAGTAGCCTTACTCTTGGCCACTCATAGTTAAAAAAGTGTTTAAGTTGATAATTTTAATAGATGAATCTATTTCAGTTAAGGTAATCAGCCTACCTATCTCTAGTTCACTCAAGTTGATTTTTGGTACTAGAGAAGTGGAGAATAAGCATTCAAGTGCTAGTTTCCAATACTTTCTGTGTAAACATGAGCAAGTGACAATTTCTTTCAACCTCAATTATGCCATTTTAAAAATGAGGGTAATAATAAAAAAATTCAAATGAGTTTGTGATCACAAAGGGATGAGTATTTCTTATAATTACACAGATCATTACTTATCATTGACTGCCTTTTGTGTTACTTTTTTCCATGCTCTTTGATAAGTTTTTTATAGGGAGTCCTTCCTTGCCTTTTCTTTAAATCATAAGGATTCCAAGAACACATAAAATGTCTGTTATTCCACATTGTTGCTTTTTGACTAATTAATTCATCTTTGTTTTTACTTATACATTTTTGGTGATTCCATTTCCTCCTGTTTTTCTTGTCATTCCTTATTCATAAGGTGTTGCTATGTATACCCACCATGTGTTTCTTCATTAACTTCTAGGTGGTACCTATTTTTAGTTCTTCAAAGATAATATTGTTCTTTTATTAAATACTATGCAACAAAACATGTACAATACTGATACTAAAAAGGTTGGCCTTTGCTTGGGGTGGTTAAAATAATTTCAAAGGCAATCTGACCCAACTTCCTTTTGCTGTTCAATTCTAGGTCCAAATCATTGTTGATTAGTGATGCACATAAGTATGGTTTATATACTGGTGAATGAATTCAAGAGTTTGTTTATCTAAATGAAGATCTTATTTTGGGGAATATAAATTCATCCACTTGGTTTTTCTATATGGATGCCAAACTCTTTTAAGGAATTTTGAATCCCATCCAGGAGGCTCCACCATGTTGCAGGGCTTGCTGCAATTAGTACAATGCCTTTTGATCTGGAAGACTTCACAATCTGTTGGGCGTCCCTACTTAGCTTAAACTCTTGTGACACTTGAAAATACTTTGGGAAACATATGTCTACCTATTTTCTGCCTCTTCTGATAATATAATCATTGATTATCTTTGCTATTATATATACTTTTAGGATCTTACAATAGTATAAGATGGTAGAGTGGTGGCTAGACAGCAATTTATTTTAAATATCTGATCATTTAAAGGGGACTTCAAATCAATGTGATTCAATGAATGGAAAAGCTTATAAAGTTGTAGGTCATGTTAGGATAGGCACAGTGTCCAGGGCTAGGGAGGTGGTAGCCCCTCAGTTCTCTGCACTGATGAGATGTCTGAAGTATTGTGTTTAGTTCCATGTGACACATTTTGGGAACAACATTAATAAATTAGAGAGCGTCCAGAGGAATGTTGCCAGGATTGTGAAGGGCCTGAGGATACATGACTTGATAGGAGAAGACTCACCCATAATAAAGACTTTTGGGAACACCTGTATGATACCATAGCTACCTTCAAATATCTATTGTACTGTCGTTGAAAAGAGGGATTGGATTTGTTTTGTTTGGCCCTAGAGAACAACACCTGCTAGAAATTGTGCAAATGCAAATCTTGGATTAGTATAACAAAAAACAAAAACAAACAAACAAATAAAAAGCTCCTTAACATGTAAACACTGTAACATCTAAAAATGGAATGGTTTGCTTTGGGGACAGTAGAGTCTTCTTCATTAGAGGTCTAACAAAGACTAAATGTCTTTGTCAGGTAGGTTGTAGAAAGACTGTTTCTCAGATAGTGTTAGAACTACATGACCCTGTGATTTCTTCCAACATCCACATACAGTACTCTAATTCTATGATTTTTGAAGTCATAGTTGCAGTCATAGACCTGTGATGAGGAGGTAATGTTCAATTTAAGAGAACTACTTGCCTTGGGGCATCTAGGGGGCACAGTGGATAGAGCACCAGCTCTGAAGTCAGGAGGACCTGAGTTCAAATCCAGCCTCAGACCAAACACTTGACACTTACTAGTTATGTGACCCTGGGCAAGTCACTTAACCCTAATTACCTTAAAAAAAAGAGAGAAAGAACTTGCCTTATATGTGGTATACTCCATGTTTGCTGCCAAGTTTAGCTTTATTTTCTATTTCAAAAGCAGAGGAAAGCATTAAAGGACCACTTTGCTGTTAGGTTTGTACTAACCACATGACAATAGCTCCTAAGTGTAGAAAAGGTTCCTCAGCCTCAATAACTTCATCAAAGCACTGCATTGGGCCTGGATTTCTTCAATGGCCTTCCAGCTGGTCTTCCTCTTTCTAGAGTCTCCATATTGAAATCAGTCTGAATACTGTTGAAAAGTTCATTTTACTAAAATACCTATCTCCTAAAACACTTAAGCATTTAAGTTTTAAAACCTTCAGTCCATATTTTCACAATCTGGTTCCACCTTTAGTCTCCTAGCCATATTTTCCTCCATTTCCTGACAATGAACCCTACATATATATCCTCTCTCCTCATTCTTCCTTTACCCACCCACATACCATCCTGGCATTCTTCTTTCTTTGTCTGAGCTTTTGTTTGTGTTGTTTAAAGTGATTCAAATGTTTCCTCATGTTTTCCAAGACAAATAAAAAGGAAGCTTGATAAAAGTGAGGAATAACTAAATTATTGCCCTTGTACTCGACTGGTATCCTTAGTTAGTCAGTCAATAAACATTATTAAGCAACTACTACAGGCTAGGCACCCCTAGATTATTTGGGATACAATGAAAGGCATCTGAGGATCTTCCCTTCCCAGACTGATATCTTTGTGATGGTAAATTGAACCATTTTTTTTGTCTTAACTCTTACTTAGCCCTTAGTCATTGAATGGGTGTGACCTCAACCAAACTGAGACTTATGGAAAAATCTTAATTTAGGAGGGTCAATGTCACCACTGCATCCTGGGCCATCATAGTTGATTTTTCTTCTAGCTCAAAAAATTTCTTTTTGGCCTTTTGATTGGTATGGCACTGAATAAATAAATTACCTTAGAATTATCATTTTTGTTACATTGGCTTGGCCTGCCTATGAGCAATTAATATTTCTCCAATTGTTTAGATACATTTTTATTTGTATGAAAAGTCTTCTGTAATATTGTTCATACTGTCCCTATATTAGTCTTAATGTTACCTAGTCCTCCATATCACAGACTTCTCTTTCCAACCTCCTAAGTTGCCTTGGGCAGGAAGAATGTCTCACCTTCATTTTTGGTTGTCTCCACCACTCCAGAATTGAAGTAGTTCAGAGAATAATGTTGGAAGAGCTCAGCTGAGTGTTTCCTTCCCTTTACCATTTTGGCTCCACCCCGTTACTACTTTCTAGAATGAATATCTAGCTTCTCTCAAAGCTCTGCACAAGTACCATGGTCTTGATTCTTTCCTGATCCTCTTAGATGCTACTTAGATGCTAGTACTTTTCTTTACAATCTGGCTAATGCTGGATCTAATCAGATGCTAGTAACTTCCTCCCTTGTTTTTTTTTTTTTTAGATACGCTTATATATGTTCAAATTCCTTCCCTTGAGAAGATAAAATCTATTCAGTTCTAGAGGTGGTTTAATTTTTGTTCTCTTGACCATATATATTCAATGTAATATGAATCTATTGACCAAATCCTATCCCCAATCATATTGAAAGCCTTTATGGATGCTTGTTGATTGAGTGGCTGATTCAACTAACAGCTGTATAGATGACTCCTAAACCTATTTTTCAAACCCTCCCTTCTTTTCTGATCTAAATCTTCTACTGCCAATAGAACATCTCCACATACATGACTCAGTAGCACCATATATTGCACTCATCTTCAAAATTTAAAAGATCTGGAGTGTATCATGTTAACAACAAGATGGTGTACTAGACATTTTCCCTGATCTCCATGATCTCTCAAACCTCTACAAAACAGAAATTATGTCCTAAAGATAAAACAACTTTAGCTTTTTCCATGGTCTAGGACACCAGGAATTCAAAAGAAGGTTAAAAAAAAAAAAACTCCATACCAAGGAACTGATGCTTACTGACCCTGAGCTCACTCAGCACTCCTCCTTTACCTCCCACACTACTGGCAGCAAGGCCACAATAGCAGATCCAAGGACATGACATAGACTTATAGAAAAACTTTTCCCTGCACTCTATTTCTTCCCTTTCTTACCCCACCCCCCACCTGTCTAGTACCATAAAGCAGTACTTCTTAAACTGTGGGTCACAATCTCACAGGAGTCACAAATGGAAAAAGTTTAAGAAGCCTTGCCATAGAGATCCTGCTTCATACTGTGGAAGTTTGCTTAGGCCTTGACAGCCAGCTTGACCACAGCCCTTTAGGAACTAAAGCCTGCTGGAGGCTGCAACACAGAGGCACTTGTACTGCAAAGTTCTGAGACAGATGAAGGAAAATATAAACCTAATTCTTATAACTTTGAATGTGAAAGGATTAAACAATTCAATAAAATGGGAAAAAATGTGACAGATTGGATAAGAAAATAAAATACTGCAACCTGTTGCTTATAAGAAACACACACACACACACACACACACACACAAACCCCAAATACATATACCAAATAAAACTCAGGGGATGGAAGAAAGTTTTTTTTTAAACTATGTTTAAATGAATCCAAAAGAACCAGAAGTTGTGATCATGGTATCAAACAAAGCAAAAACAAACATGCAGAAAACAAAAAAAAGACAAACAAGGAAACTATATTATGCTTAAAGGAACCATATATTAAAAAAGATATCAGTAATAAACATATATGCTCCAAATGCTTTAGCATTCAAATTCATAAAGGAAACATTATCTGAGCTTCAAGAACACATAGACAGTAACATAACAGTGACAGGAGATTTCAATATCCCTCTGTCAGTTTTGGTTAAGTTTGACAGAAAAATAAATAAAAGAGAAAATATGGAACAAACTTTACTATTATTATTTGACATAATTCTGAAAATTCTGGCAATAGAAATTAGAAAAGAGAAAGAAATTAAAAGAATTAAGATCAGTAAGGAGGAGACAAAACTATTCCCATTTGCTGATGGTGTGATGATTTACTTGAAAAACCCCAGGGAGTCAGCAAAAATACTAATTGAGACAATTAATAGCTCCAGCAAAATTGCAGGATATAAAACAAATCCTTAAAATTCAATAGCAAGGACCATGACCAATCTTATAAATGGTAGAGGAATGAGCTAGGTCATAGATACACAAGTCTCTGAAATGGGACACTGGCTTGTGAATAGGAACAAAAATCCACCTTTCTTAATGGACTTCATAGTCTAGGTAGAGAGGACGATGTGCACATAGCACTATACTACAAAGCATAAAGTGTAAGGTATTACAAGACTGTTTCCCACCTCCCTGGGTTCACATAGGCCTCATATTTTTATCTGAGGCTCTTGGAACAGTGTTTTACCCATAATAAGGTAAAAAGTTTGATAGGGTAAAAAGGTAAACAGGTAAAAAAATTTTTACCCTAAATAGGGTAAAGAGTAAAAATAGGGTAAAAACTTGACAATAGTTTTAATTAAATAGAAAACATCACTTCTAGTTGTTCCTACAATGTGGTTAAATGTATAACCTTGGTATGTTAGTGTTAGGCCCATAGACGCTTCAACTTATCCTATAAATAATTTGGTCACATGACCTACATTCGGTCCTTGATTTAAAAGGTTGGTGAATATTTGTGTTAATCCTTTAACCATTCACCAATTAATATTCTTATTTTGTTCAGAGATTTGAGCTGGAAGAGAAGGCATATTTATATTACCTGACCTCTACCTTCCAAAATCCCAAAGCGTAGTAGGAGGCAAAAGTCACATACACAAATAACTACATAGGCATGCATAGGATTAACTAATAGGGCCTTAACAATTGCCCAAAGATATTTTTTAAATTTCTTGACACTGGAAGTACTTTAGGAAATGCTTCACCCACCCAAGTCATAAAGGTTAAAGTTTGTGGCCAACTTTAAGAACCAATCATTTCACTAAATGTCCCTAATTTGTTTTGTCCTTGTATTTGGAAAACATTTTAAAAATTTTATTTCTGTTTTCAGTTCTGTTTTCTCTCTCTCCCTCCATCCCTCTCCTACTCATTGAGATGGCAGAAGGTATGATGCCAATTTTACATGTGAGATCACTGCAGGGTATGTTTCTACATTAGGCTTCTTCCAGAAAAAAAAAAAAAGGAAGCAGGAGGAATAAAGAAAAAAAATTCTTCAAAAAAGTCAACAGCATTTCTATATAATAACAACAAAACATAAGAAACAACAATAGAAAAGGAAATCCCATTCCAAATAACTATAGAATGCATAAAGTATCTGGGAATCAACCTCTTAAAGCATACAAAGGACTTTTATGGATTCAACTACAAAGTGTTCCTTAAAGAATAAAGAACAGGAGACTTAAAGCCATGAAGAGGACCAGCCTTAAACCTAGGACACTTTGTCAAACCCCATGACAAAGCTTTTTTTTTTCTCCCCTACACATAGGCCTTATTAGTAATGTTAAAATCTCCTAGAGGCACAACAAAAGAAAAAAAAAAGACATAGAAACTTGATTCCATATATTTTCATTTGGGTCATAGAATAATTAAAGATAGTCAATAACCAGTTGTCAACATAAAATTGATTCCACATTAAAATTTATGTGAAGCAAATCTAGTTTTCCTGGTGGTAGTAGACCTTATACTTATGAATACTATGAGTAACACTTATGACTATTTAAATCGAGTTTCAGCATAGATTTTAATTAATTACTTGAAAATTCCATTTTGTCATATGACCCTTGTACCCAATTTAATATGGACAACAAAAAAATGTTGACTCTGCAAAAAAAAAAATGCCTGAAGATATATTAAACTATCTATGCCCCTTGACCCAGTAATACCATTACTTGGTCTCTTTCCAAAGATAATTAGGGAAAAAGAACCTATATAATCTAAAATGCTTGTGGCAGCTCTCTTTGTGGTGTGACAAAGCACTTGAGTTTGCAGGGCTGCCCATCAATTGGGAAATGGCTGAACAGATTGTGGTATATAATTGTATTGGAATCTACCGTGCTATAAGAAATGAAGAACTCGATGATTTTAGAAAAAAAAACCATGGAAAGGCTTGTATGAAATAATGAAGAGCAAAGTGAGCAGAACCAGAAGAACACTATATACAGTAACAACAATATTATTTTAAGAACTACTTTGAGTGAATATATTATTTTGACCATTGTAAATATTCAAATTAACTATAAAGGACACATGAAAAAGATGCTATCAGCATCCAGAGAAAGAACTGATAAATAGAAGTATATATAGATCAATTTTACAAATATATGCCTATTCATGTCTAATGGCAGACAACTCAAGGGCAGGGGGTGGGAGGAGAGAAGAAAAAAATGGAAATTTACATAACAATTTTATTGTATATTTGAAAAGAGTAGCAAGTTGTGCATAGTAGATTTGTAGTCTCATGTACAATTGTCTTTTTTATTGTTCTATGTAATGGAAATGCTTGTTTTATTACATAAATTAAAAATAAAATAAAAAAAGAACAACTTAATCAGAGGAATACTCAGTGCTTGTGATTAGGCCATGTCAATATAATAAGAATAACAATACTCCTCAAATTAATTTACACTTTTAATGCCATACAAATCAAAATAACAAGAAAATACTTTATAGAGCTTGATAAAATAATAACAAAATTCATTTGGATAAACAAAAGGTCTAGAATATCAAGAGAAATAATAAAAAGAATTAAGGATGAAGGGGGAATATTACTTTAAAATCTCCAACTATATTATAAAACAGAAGTCATCAAAACCATCTGGTACTGGTTAAAGAATAAAGAGATAAATTAATAGAATAGACTAGAAAAAAAAGAGATTTAAAAACAATAGAACTCAATAACCCAATGTTTGACAAAGTAGAAAATACAAGTTATCTAGAAAAGTCCTCCCTATATGTTAAAAAACTTCTGTGAAAACTAGAAAACAGTTTGGCAGAAATTAGACTTAAACCAACACCTTACATCACATTCCACAATATATTCTAAATGAATAGATGACTTTATTAATAAAGACAATAAAAAATTAAAAGAGAATGAGATCACATACATATCATAGCTACAGATAAGAGATATATTTGTGACTAAATGAGAGGTAAAGGCAATTAAAAAAGATAAATAACTTTGACTATTTGAAACTGAAAAGTTTCTCCACAGACAACATTAATGCATATGCTCCAAATCACTAATTAGAAGAGGAAGGAAAATCTAAACACTTTGAAATCCTGCAAATTGGGAAAAATCAGGGAAGAAAATAGCAACAGTTAATGTTGGAATGGTTGTGGGAAGACAGACACACTAATCCATTGCTGGTGGAGCTATGACATGGTAAATAATTTTGGAAAGCAATTTGGAATTATGCACATAAAGTGGTTAAAATGTGTATGCCCTTCGAATCAGAGACTCCATTTTTGGACTTACACCCCAAGGAAGCTATCAATTACCAAAAAGTACCTATATACATCATAATATTTATAAAAGTACTTTTTTTTGGTATAAGCTAAGAATTAGAAATGAAGTAAATGCCCATCAATTGGGGAATGGCTAAATAAATTGTGGTACCTAAGTGTAATGGAATACTACTGTGCTATAAGAAATGATGTGTGTGATGTATACAGAGAAGCAAGGAAATAGCTATATAAACTGATTCAGAGTGAAGTGAACAGGCCCAAGATGACAATATACACAATAACTACAATAATGCAAATGGAAGGAACAATGACACACCAAAAAATCAAAAGTAAATGAAACAAAATTATATTGTTCAAATGGGACTTTGATGAAGAGATTTGAGAAGAAATCCCCAACCTACCCCTTTTTAGGAGCTGAAATGTCCACAGGTGTTGCACATTACACATATTTTTTGACTCTTTTTCTCTTTTTTATAATAAATTTTTTAATTGTTTTTTTTTGTTTTTCCCCACTTAATCACATTTTTTACAATTATATGTAAAGATAGTTTTTAACATTCACTTTCATAAGATTTTGATTTCCAAATTTTCCCACTTTCTCCCTCCCATTCACCTCCCCAAGATAGCAAGCAATCTGATATAGGTTATACATGTACAAACATATTAAATATATTTCCACATTAGTCATGCAGTGAGGAAAGAATCAGAATAAAAGGGAAAACCATGAGAAATAAAAAACAAAAACGTGAAAATAATATGCTTTGATCTGCACTTAGACTCCATAGTTCTTTCTCTGGATGCGGATAGCATTTTCCATCATAAGTCTTTTGGAATTGTCTTTTATTGCTGTATTGCTGAGAAGAGCTAAGTCACTCATGGTTGATCATCACACAGTATTGCTATTATTGTGTACCATGGTCTCCCGGTTCTGCTCACTTCAAACAGCATCAGTTCATGTAATTCTTTCCAGGTTTTTCTGAAATCTGCCTGCTTGTTATTTCTTATAGCACAATAGTATTCCCTCACATTCACATACCACAACTTGTTCAGCCATTCCCCAATTGATGGACATTCCCTCAATTTCTAATTCCTTGCTACCACAAAAAGAGCTGCTGTAGATATTTTTGTACATGTGGGTCTTTTTTCCTGTTTGTGTAATCTCTTTGGAATATAGAGCTAGTAGTGATATTGTTAGATCAAAGGGTATGCACAATTTGGTTACCCTTTGGGCAGAGTTCCAGATTGCTCTCCAGAATGGTTGGATCAGTTCACAACTCCACCAACAATGTATTGTTGTTCCAATTTTCCCACATCTTCTCCAACATTTTTCATTTTCCTGCTTTGTCATGTTAGTCAATGTGATAAGTGTGAGGTGGGGCCTCAGTGTTGTTTTGATTTGCATTTCTCTAATCAATAGTGATTTAGAGCATTTTTTCATATGAGAATAGATAGCTTTAATTTCTTCATCTGAAAACTACCTGTTCATATCCAGTGAGCATTTATCAATTGAAGAATGGCTTGTAATCTCATAAATTTCACCCAGTTCTCTATATATTTGAGAAATTAGGCCTTTGCCAGTGACAGTGGCTATAAAATTGTCTCCCAAATTTCTGTTTTTGGTTCTTTTTTTTCTATTCTTGGTTGCATTGATTTTGTTTGTGCAAAACTTTTTAGTTTGACAATGTTGTCCTCTTCAGAATTTCTTCCTTGATCTTCACTGTTCCCATAATAAGAATCTATAGCATGTTTCTTTTTGCTCCTGGTGTTTGCTTATTTCCTGGACTTTAATAAAGATTGAGCTCTCATGCTGGGGAGCAGGGGGCACTGACCCAAGCTTCTTGTGATGGGAGCCCAGGGTCTGGTTACTGGTTTTGTGTGCCAGGGCATCCGATACTGGCAGTTGGAGGGTGTAGGGTTCTGGCAGCTTACCTGGTGTTGGGCTGGAATCAGCAACACTGGAACTCTAGGGGTAGGACTGGGTAGTGTGGTCCTGGGAAGTTTCCTGCTCACCAGAGCCTTTCCTTCCTTTAGCTTTCTTTGGCTCCTTTCAGATGGATGTTCCACTGTTGTGGGATGTTTCTCTGATTGACACTTTTCCCCTTGCAGCACTTCCCAGAGTTTTGCTGAGGCACTGGGAGACTTGGCTGCCATAGGATGCCAAGGGTACCTGGTGGTTTTTTGAACCAGTTTCCACTGGTTTCTCTGCCCCTACTGAGGCACTCAGGGGTCCTGGTGTTGGTGTTTGCCTGCTCCACTCCCTGGGGCTCAGGATTTCCCCCAATATGCTGAGGTGGGGCTTTCTGCTAGCTTGCTGGGATGTCTCCCTTTCTGTACTGCTCCCCTTCCCCAAGGGGCCTATCCCATTAATTTCTTAAGCTACCTGGGCTATGGGGCTGCTGCACCCCATCTTTCTTCTGGTTCAGTTGTTCCAGGTTTTTTTCTGGGGTGATATTGTCTGGGATTTCAGAGGTTAATAAAGGATGGTAATAGAGACTTACTTCTTACTATGCCATCTTGGCTCCCAGAAGCAGAACCAAACATTTTTAAATTTAATATAATCAAAATTATCCATTTTGCATTTCACAATGTTCTCTGTCTTTTGTTTGGTAAGAAAGTCTTCCCTCCTCCATAGACTTAAAGGGTAACCTATTCCTTCCTCTCTTAATTTACTTATGTTATCACCCTTCTTCCTTCCTCTTCTTATTAGTGATTTGGGGCATATGCATTAATATTGTCTGTGAAGAAACTTTTCAGTTTCAAATAATCCAAGTTGTTTATCTTTTTAATTGCCTCTACCTCTTGTTTAGTCAAGAATTCTATTCATCTCCTTAACTTCTTTCTTGTTTATTTTGTGGTTAGATTTATCTAGTTCTGAGAGGGTAAGGTTGAGGTCCCCCACTAGTATACTATTGTACTATACACCCTTTTTGTACCTCCCCCCAAAGTAAAAATAAATAAATCATGTACCCATTTCAACCTTATCTTGGTTTAGGGTGTGAGATATTGGTCTATGCCTAGTTTCTGCCATAGTATTTTCCAGTTTTCTCAGTAATTTTTGTCAACTAGTGAGTTTTTATCCCAGAAGCTAGAGTCTTTGGGTTTATCAGACAATAGATTATAGTCATTTACTATTGTGTCTTGTGCATTTAACCTATTCCACTGACCCACCACTCTAATTCTTAGCCAGTACCAAACAGTTTTGATAGTTGCCACGTTATAATATAATTTTAGATCTAGCATAGCTACACCACCTTACTTTGCATTTTTTTCATTAGTTCCCTTGATATTCTTGACCTTTTGTTCTTCCAGATGAATTTGTTAATATTTTTTCTAGCTCCATAAAATAATTTTTGGTAGTTTGTTTGGTATAGCACTGAATATGTAAATGAATTTAGGTAGAAGTGTCATTTTTATCGTATTAGCTCAGCCTACCCATAAGCAATTAATATTTTTCCAATTTTTTAGATATGACTGTATTTGTGTGAAAAATTTTTTGTAACTGTGTTCATATAGTTCCTGGGTTTGTCATGGCAGATAGACCCCCAAATATTTTATATTGTCAGAAGTTATTTTAAATGGAATTTCTCCTTATATCTTTTGCTGCTGAGTTTTGTTGGTAATATATAGAATGCATAGCAATATATAGAAATGCTTATGATTTATGTTGGATTTATTTTATATCCTACCACTTTGTAAAAGTTGTTAATTATTTCAAATAGTTTTTTTAATTGATTTTCTAGGATTCTCTAAGTATACCATCATATCATCTGCAAAGAGTGATGATTTTGTTTCTTTTGCCTATTCTAATTCCTTCAATTTCTTTTTCTTCTTTTATTGTTAACCAACTTTTCTAGTATAATATTGAATAATAGTGGTAATAATGGGCACCCACATTTCACCCTTGATCTTATTGGGAAAACTTCTAGCTTACCCTCATTATATATAATACTTGATGATAGTTTTAGATAGATGCTACCAGTCATTTTAAGGAAAATTCCATTTTTTCCTATGCTCTATTTTGTCAAAAGCTTTTTCAGCATCTACTATGATAATCACATGATTTCTTTTAGTTTTGTTATTGATACAGTTATTATGTGTATTGTTTTCCTAATATTGAATAGCCCTGCATTCTTGGTATAAATCCCACTTGCTCATAGATAATTATCCTCTTGATGAGTTGTTGTAACTCTTTGCTAATATTTTATTTAAAATTTTGGTATTAATATTCATTAGGGAAATTGGTCTATAATTTTCTTTCTCTGTTTTGACTCTTCCTAGTTTAGGTATCTGACCCACATTTGTTTGATAAAAAGAATTTGATAGGACTCTTTCTTTGCCTATTTTTTCCAAATAGTTTGCATAGAATTGGAATTAATTATTCTTTAAATATTTGGTAGAATTCACTTGTGAACCCATCTGACCCTGGAGATTTTTTTCTTAGAGAGTTCTTAATGGATTTTGTTCAAATTCTTTTTTAAAAATAGGGTTATTTAAGTATTTAATTTCCTTTTCTGTTGATCTGGGCAATTTATATTTTTCTAAATATTCATCCATTTCACTTAGATTGTCAGATTTATTGGCACACAGTTGGACAAAATTGCTCCTAATTATTGCTTTACATTCTTCTTTATTTTTGATACTGGTAATTTGGTTTTCTTCTTTCTTGTTTTTAATCAAAATAACCAAAGTTTTTTCTATTTTATTGTTTTTTCATAAAACTAGCTTTTAGTTTTATTTATTAGTTCAATAGTTTTCTTACTTTCAATTTTATTAATCTCTCCTTTGATTTTCAGAATTTCTAATTGGGTATTCAATTGGGGGTTTTAAATTTGTTCTTTTTCTAGCTTTTGTAGTTGCATGCCCAATTCATTGATCTCCTCTTTTTCTATTTTATTCATGTAAGCATTTAGAAATATAAAATTTCCCCTAAGTACTTCTTTGGTTGTATACCATAAATTTCTGTATGCTGTCTCATTATTGGCATTCTCTTTGATGAAATTATTGATCATTTCTATGATTTGTTGTTTGACCTACTCATTCTTTAGGATTAGATTATTTAGTTTCAAATGAACTTTTAGCCTATCTTTCCATAGACCTTTTCTACATGTAATTTTTATTGCATCATGATCTGAAAAGGGTGTATTTAATATGTTTGCCTTTCTGCATTGGATTGTGAGGATTTTATGCCCTAATACATAATCAATTTTTGTGTAGATTCCTTGTACCACTGAGAAAATAGTTTATTTCTTTCATCCCCTTTCAGTTTTCTCCAGAGGTCTATCATATCTAACTTTTCTAAAATTCTATTCACCTCCTTAACTTCTTTCTAGTTTATTTTTGGTTAGATTTATCTAGTTCTGAGAGGGTAAGGTTGAGGTCCCCCACTAGTATAGTTTTGCTGTCTATTTCTTCCTGTAACTTACTTAACTTCTCCTCTAATAATTTGGATCCTATACCCCTTGGTGCATGTATGTTTAGTATTGATATTACTTTATTTTCTATGATACCTTTTAGCAAGATGTAGCTTCCTTCCTTATTTCTTTTAATTAGATCTATTTTTTGCTTTTGCTTTGTCTGAGATCAAGGTTGCTATTCTTGCTATTTTTACTTTACCTGAAGCATAGTACACTAAGCTCCAGCCTTTTACCTTCATTCTGTCTGTGTCTCTTCTTCAAATGTTTTCTTGTAAACACCATATCATGGTATTCTGTTTTTTTAAACCATTCTACTATCAGATTTTATTTAATTGGAGAATTCATACCATTTGCATTCACTGTTATGATTACTAATTGTGTGTTTCCTCACCCTATTTTCTCCCCTACTTTTACTTCATTCTCCTTTTACCCTGCTCTTCCTCACAATTGTTTTGCTTCTGACCACTACCTCACTCAAGTTGTCCTCCTTAGTGTCCAACCCCCTCCCTTTTCTTTCCTTTCCCCCCTCCTACTTCCCTATAAGGTAAGATAAATTTCTATACACAACTAAGTATGTATGTTATTCCTTCTTTGAGCCAAATCTGGTGAGAGTAAGGTTCAAACAATGTTCACCCTTCTCCCCTCTTTCCTTCTACTGTAATAGGTCCTTTGTGTCTCTTGATGTGATGTATTTTACCCTATTCTGTCCTCCTTTCCTCTTCTCCCAATACAATCCTCTTTCTATCCCTTAATTTTTTTATATCATCACATCAGAGTTAACTTATACCCACACACTCTATCTAGGTATACCCCGTATAACTGCCATAATAGAAATACAGTTTTCAAGAGTTACAAGTATTATCTTCCCATGTAGGCATATAAACAGTTTAACTTTATTGAATATCATGCTGTTTGTTTTCCCTTTCCTGTTTACCCTTTCATGTTCCTCTTGAGTCTTGTATTGGAAGATTGAATTTTCTGTTCAGTTCTGGTCTTTTCATCCGGAACGTTTGAAAGTCCCCTGTTTCATTGAATGTTTTCATTTCACTGATCACCTTTCTCTCAATTACTGTTTTAACCCTCTGGCTCTAGGATATTGGGGCAGTCTTCCTTGATAATTTCTTGAAAGATGCTGTCCAGGTCATCCTTTTGATTATGACTTTCCAGTAGTCCATTGATTCTGACACAGTGTCTACTGAATCTATTTTCCAGGTCAGTTGTTTTTCCAAGGAAGTATTTTACATTTTCTCCTGTTTTTCATTCTTTTGATTTTGTTTGACTGATTCTTGATGTCTCATAGAGTCAATACCTTCCACTTGCCCAATTCTAATTTTTAAGGAATTATTTTCTTCAGTTAACTTTTCCTTTTTCATTTGGACAATTCTATTTTTTAAGGAATTGTTTTCTTCAGTCAATTTTTATCCTTCCTTTTCCAAGCTGTTTCCCAAGGGTTCCTAGGCTCACAATTTACCTTTTTTGCTGGGGCTGGAGGCCTCTTTGCTGGCCTGCTGAGTGGCCTCAGTTGCTGATCTGTGCCGAGGCTAAGAGCCTCCTGCTGACTTGCCAGGACACTGTCTGAGCTGGGCTGTGCTCCTCTCCTACCCAAGTGAGACATACCTTTCCTGAAGTCTCTCCACATTATCTTAACCTAGAAAATAGTTTTACTCTGACTTTTTGTAAGTTCTGTTGCTCCAGAATCCATTTAGAGGCATGATTTGATGTTGTGTCTGAGGGAAACTGGGAAGAGCTCAGCTAACTTCATAGTTTTCTCTGCCATCAAGGCTCCACCCGCCTCAGACTTTTTCAATATATTTATCAGTTGTGCTGATTTTTAGTTTACCCTCTAAAAAAACACTATTTGTCATATAGCATGACTCTTGGGGAAGGATAGGGAAAGGAATACATGGAATACTATGATTATGTAAGAATCAAAATGTCAATAAATCTTTTAGAAATTGAGTAATGGATCTGTCATCTCTTTCCCCTAAGATAACAACTCTAACAATTTTTTTCCCCTAAGTTGTATTGCAACTAATCTATAAATTCTCTTCCTATGATTCTTGTTCACCACCCATAAATCCTCTAAAGAGCATCTACCCAACCAGATGGATTCATTTTTATAGGTTTTTTAAATCTATATTTTATGGGTAACAGCACAGTAGTTAGTCTGTCCATCATCCATTCCTCTTACTATATGACTGACTGATCTATCTCCTTTTCTTCTGTTATGCATTCTTGATTTTTTTAATGCTGTGTTTTGCATATAAATAATTGCTGGTAATATGCTGCACTCCACTTATTCACCCTGTGTTCTTCACTTTACATGTACTTCTGGTCATTCTTCAGTTCAATTCTGAAGGTGAACTTTATCCCTAAACCCACTCTTCCTTTTGATTTTACTATTTCTGTGACTTGTAATTAGTCTTTATGAATTTATGTGGCCCAAGATCAGCCCCTGGTGGATGAAGCCCTGATATTGAACCACTGAATTTATAGGCAGAAAGGCAACAAATATTTATTAAGTATTTATTATGCAGACACTGTGCTAAGAAAAGATGATACAAATAAAAACAAAAAAAGATAGTACCTGCCCTCAAGGAATTTACATTCTAATGAAGCAAGACCACACACAAAAGGGACCTGAATAACTGTGATATCCAAGCTATTGGTTTCTAAGTCCAGAAAGTCAGGAGCAGAGCTAGGAAGGTTGACTGGTCTTGGCCCTTTCCTCAAATGGAGATTCTGAGAGGAACTCACCAATAGGAGAAGTGGTCTAGCTTGGCCAAGGGATGTCCAAAGGTGATGATATCCCAAGGAAATATGAACATTTCAGAGTGAGGAGACTAGACCTTGGTGACAAAATACTCTATTGCTATGACAGTGGAGTGTCAGTTTTTGTAGGCCCTACCAATCTATTAAAGATTTGAGTTTGAACTTGGGTTCTAAGATACAAAAACTGACACTCCACTGTCATAGCCATAGAGAATCCTAGCACCACCCCCATGACTGACAAGGTGTCAGAGAACTTTATATATTACTCATTCAGCATCTTTGCTCTCCAGTTCAGTTATATGTAGGATGCCATGATAAATGTTGGATGAGGGATCTTGTGCAAAAACAAAACAAAACAAAACAAAACAAAAACAAACAAGCAAAAAACCCTGCTTTGGATCTCCTGGTGGAGGAATGACTGTTCAGGTTCTTCCCACTTAGACCGGTACCTGTGAATTCATACTCTAAGGATTGCCCCATGAAATTCAGTCCACGCAGTAGCATGAGTTTTTTTTTTTTCCTGTTGGTCTAGATGAATATATGTATGTGTGTGTGTTTGTGTGTACACACATATACAAACATGTGTATACATACATATACATATGTGCATGCACACACATATATACATATATATGTATATATGTAATGTTGAGATAAAAAGTAGTGTGAAAACTCCTTCCAACAATTCAAACCATAAGCTCCTCTGCAATTTATAATCTTAGAGAGTTTCTAGAGGCATTGAGAAGTTAAGTGACTTGCCAATGGTCACAGATCTAATGTATGTCAAAGGCAGAATATGAAAAAGGGTATTAATATAAGTATGAAATTTCTAGAAATTGTGTATCTGACACAAGCAAAGTAATATTAGGGGTAAATGTTAAAATCTTATAGAAGGAAATTTAATTTTGAGGAAAATACTGCTTTAGGCAAAACTATAAAGATGAAAACCAAAATCGAGGGAAAATCCCACTAAGGAGAAGGAACACTGAAGATTCTTCTAGCAAGAGAAAAATGAAAGAATAAAGTCAAATATCATATCTAACCTGACACAGAATCAGTGCTTTTGTTGGTGTTTAATCAGTAGGACCAGGCATTTGTTATCATTTAAATAGAAAAATAAAGTTGATTTAATTTTTTTCTTTTTCAATCAGTAATGTTGGCATGGGACAGGCTTAATGTCAAATTCAGCTCACTGTGTTATGCATCAGTTTTGCAGATGGCTTTAAAAGTTGGGTTATGCTTGTTCCCCCAAATCATGTTTAGTCTTATACAACAATTCCCATGCACAGAGAGTGATGGGAAGTACAGGTGAGTACCAGAAAGTGGTACCATATGTAGTCATTATATGCATTCTGCACTTGGGGCATAATGATGATGAGCTTTCTGTGTGTGAGTTACTCTTGCTTCCTACTTTATAAGTCAGATGGTTTAAGACAGTTGAACACAATTTTTTCCCCCTGCGGTGCAACTGTTTACATTTTCCACTGAGCCTTGCAGCTCTTGTTTTTATGAGAAAAACCACTAAGAAATATGCTAAGTCTCTTTGAGTGAATAATGTGAATTGGAGAAAAGATCCACAGATTTCTTCCTCAGCAGTTATTTTCCATTTGAGTGATTTCTGGATAGTTAGTATATAAAGCTCTGTTAGTGCTGGCTGGGTGCAAATTGCCATCTGAAGAAGATGGCTTTATACCACTACCCATTTAAAGCAGAATGGGACCCCTGTAGTAGGGAAAGCCTCTTCAACCAAATATCAAGCAAATTAACCTTTTAGTGTATTCATATGAGCCTCTCCCGAGAAGGTGCACTCCAGTGACATCACTGACAGCAAAGGTTAGCCTAAGTGTAAAATGAAATCATCCGGCAAGGAGGGCCCTGAGGGAAAATCAAGCTTTGTAATTAGATTGAAGGCTCCTAGGAAACAAGCCCTGTTGCAGGAAGAGCATTTGCAGAAACTAATTGGGGTATGCTTTTGCATCAGTACTGGTGTACTGCATCACTTACCGCCTCGAAAATAGCTGTAATTGTGGATGATGATTGAGTCATTTCCTAAATTTAGTATCCCAGGCCGAACACGAATTAAATGACTAACCATGCACTTGACTTTGAGATCTGTCTCTTCTGGGGCTCGGATCTCCAGAAAGATTTCTGTCCTTAGGCTGAGTGGGATTTGGGATGGTTTTGCAAAACTGCATGGAATGGAGGGAGGCAGAGTGCAAGCAGATGCTGGGTGAGCTGCCCCTCTCTTCTAGGCTCTGCCAACACACCTTCATTCTAACTGGCACCATTCCTGTTGTTTTCCGGCCTGGAGTCTGTTATTGAGACTGCCAATTGTTCTGAATTGTTTCTGTGGCAAATTAGTGAAAAGGAGAAATGGCTATTAGGGGAATAAACTGAGATCACCACACTCATTACTGGAGCAACTAAACCCAGGCACAAACTGAGTTCTCTGGAGTTGAAAGGTGAGTTGAGCCCTGACCAATTGCTCTCTTTCAGTTTCTCCCCAGGGGATCACTTAGAACATTCATCTAAACATGGACCTTATTCTCTTTGCAGGAACAGTCTTTCGATTTGCCCCATTCAGTTCTGAGATTTCACTCAGTGTATCAATTTCTGCCAGCCTTCAGGAAAAAGAAAAGGGAGGTGTGTGCCTTGTTTATTTTACGTAGTCATAGAAGAGCACAATAAATAAATATTCATAAAAAACCAAAATGCCAATAGAGAGAGGGCATCAGAAACTACTGCCACTCATGGGGTACCTCTCATTATTTATGAATCATCAATTTTAGCATATCATCATTACCACCCCAAAACAATAACCTATTCTTAGGTTCACATTAAATCCATTTCTTTCACATATCTGGATTGCTTTTAAATTCTCCACTGACTAATCTCTAGGCCTATTTCAAGTCAGAATCTGAATATTATTTACCATCTGCCTCCAAGGGATGCACTTGCCAAGTCCCTTAATTTGCTATAATTGGCAGGTTTTCAGTGTACATAATTCATATAAAAAAGCGATCCTGAAAAAGAAGATTAATTAAACCGTTTCTTCTGGGCCCCTAAAAGTGCAGTGGTTTCCAAGAGGACGACTTTAAGGCCTTAAGGTCTTCTTTGTGTATATGCTGTCACAGCTGAGCACATTAAAAATGTATGCTGGGTTGGTCCCTGGTGCCTCTATGCTGGTCAGAGGGATGTCATTGGCACCTGGGTAACAGCACATATACTCACTGAATTAAATAGTTCCCATTTGCATTTCTGCCTTTTGTTCCAAGCTTTCCAGACACTAGAAACTCCTAGACTGCAGTATAATTTATGGATACCTCTGCGTAGGCAATTCTATTGCTGATATGATAGGAAAAACTAGGAAGAGGAAAAACAACACCACTACCTCCATCCAGATGTACAAAATTCTAAATTGAACAAGTGAGAGCTCACAAACTGATTGAGAGGAGCTGCACATGGGTCCAGTAAGGAGATAATGTTGTCTTTCAGTTGTTTAAGTCATTTTCAACTCTTTGTCACCCCATTTGGAGTTTTCTTGGCAAAGATACTAGAGTGGTTTGCCATTTCCTTCTCCAGCTCATTTTAAAGATGAGGAAAATGAGGTAAACAGGGGTTAGTGACATGCCCAGTGTTGAATAGCTAGTAAGTGTCTGAGGCTGAATTTGAACCATGAAGATGAGTCTTCCTTACTGCAGGCCTGGTGCTCTATCTACTATACCACCTCTCTGCCCCCAAAGAGATGAAGCATTCTTCCACTTTTCTTTTTCTTCCAACCTTATGATCTAGAAGGTTGTATTGTACCCACTTTTGTAAGAATTTCTGGATCCTTATATAGCATCTAAATAATGATGATCCCTAGCTACTCTTTCCTTGCTCAGTTACCTCCTGTCAACAGTTGGTAACTGTCATCCTGGATTCTAGTTAAAAAAAAGAAATGGGTCATTTTTAGGGGGTTCTTCTCTGGTTTCACTAGAAACTGTCTATGGTATGTTATCCTTTTTTTGTGACTTAATAAGATGGGATAGTCATGTTCACTTACTGGAGAATCAGAAGGAAAAAGGAAAGGAGTTAGGATATTTTGATAATGTACCCACAGTTTTTATGATTGTAATGATTATAACATGTGTTCAGGATCTATCTTTAGATTAAGGGATTAATGACTCATAACCTGAAGGTGGGACTTGATTTTACCCTTAGCTCACAAGTGAAAAAGATTATTCCTTATTGGCCCTTGAATGCTTCTATCATTTGAACTTAGTCAATAATAGAAAATTATGGGTAGACCCGCCTGGCAACCCAAATTAATCAAAGAAGCTATGGAGTAAAGACAGGGTGCTAAAAGTCCAGGAAGGTCCCATAAGACCCTAATCATGAAGTCTCAGGATCAAATGGAAATAGGTAGAAAAGGTGTTTGTTTGTGTTTTTTTTTTGGTAAAGTTTACTTATTTTTTTAACCAATGACTAGTGGTTGAACTTCCATTAAAAAGATTCAGCTCATTCTGCATCAAATTTTTAGATGACCTTTTAGAATAAGGTAAAAATCACAGGAGGAACAGCTTCTGATGGTAACAAAATTTTGGCTAATGGGTTGAAAATGAAATGACTCTATGATAAAACTTGGGATGATAGAAGGGAAGACTCTATCTAAGCCCAGATTCAGAGTGGGCTGAAGAAGCAGATGCTTGAAGACTGAAAAGGGCAATTCCATACTCATTGACTAAAACTTAGGTGACAAAGGCTCAGACCAGGAAAACAAATTAAATGGAAGATAGAAATATGGCATACATACATGGTGTGGGAGTAGCAGTAACTATTAGGGCTTCTGTAAATTGTGAACCCAAAGATTTTTCATCCTGTTATTATACTATTACTCCTCCCCCAAATTTGTAAAACCATGATGTGTTTTCATAATGAATCATAAAAGTAATCATAATAAATATTTTAAGGTTTGGTAAGTTGTTATCATGGAGCAAGGTGAAGGAGACAGTACAGAAAATCTTGTGGTTTTATCCCTGAACCAGAAGATGATTTGGGAAATCTAGTAAGGAATAAGTATTGATAATTTGAAGTTCAAAAGATTCAAGATCTGGAACTTATGATGGAAAAGATAGTGGCATTCCAGGGTTGTCCCTAATACTTTGCCTGACACCAAACTTGGAAACTGGTGAGTAGAAACATGCTTTCAAAAGAACACTGACCAATGTGAGTAGAAATGCATTTATATTTCTATACATAAAAGGCTATCTCAATGATGTGGGTAGCTTATCATTATCTTGTAAGATGGGGTGGATTCCAGTACTTATGTCTGTTGAATGGACCCTATGATCATCATTTCAGAATAACTGTAGCCTTTCAAAGATCTCCAACATCTCCCTTACACAAAGTCCATCTTTTTAACATAAATTTTCCTGATTTTTCATGAAAATTGCATCTCAGAAGACTAAAAAAGCATAGATGACCCAAATGGCAATGAAAGACTCATGATGAGTGGAAGTACACTGTTTTACATAATTAGTAATTTGCACACAAGAAGTGGTATAACAACCATTTACCTTGACAAATGTGACTGGAAAAGAGGGAAAGCAGTTATATAAACAGGATCAGGATGGACACAGCCTGAGTGTTTCACATCATGACATGGTATTAGTGAAAAATGAAAAGACCTAGAAAAAGGACTTAAGTACATTACACTGATCCTCTACAAAGGATTTATGGAATGACAGAGACAGGAATTGTACAGAATGGAGAAGTACAAATGTGTTCTAATCAGTATTTATGGAGGGAGTATGCAGATGAGATCAAAAAGGCATCGATATATTAAAATAAGTCACCAGGACATATAAGTCTTATCTTCTGAATGTTGCTCATTTTGGAGAAAATTGAAAGTGTGAAGAAAATATTCCCTATCTAAATTGAACTAAATGTCTTCTACTATAGATACAAGGCACAAAATTTAATTATTTAACAATTAATATTAACAAAGTGTATATATTTAATCAATCAGAATCGATATGTTAATGCAGAAAATCTGGTTAGATAGAGAGTCCTCATAATTTGTTTTAAAGTAACATAATACATTAAAATGGCATATTATTATTTAAACTATAGTATGAAATGATAAAATACATAAATAAAAATAAAACATTTATAAGATCATATATCCACTAATTTTTACGTCTATTTGTTATCTATTTAATGCTACAATGATAGATTTCCTATCAAAATGTAAGATAGAATCTCTATGTCTCACTATGTCTCTATCTGGGAGCACTCCCAAAGAGAGTTCTTAGAAGGAATAATGATAATGGTAATTATATTTTTCAGAAATTCTACTGGAAAATGTATAACATAGTAGAAAGCATATGTGTTAGGACAGAGTTTAAAATATCAAGGATAGGTATGTTTTCTTAGATTTTGAGAACATCAAAATTATCAGATTGGATAAATCCAGTAACCCATCCTTCTATGATGATGGCCTTAGGATATATATTGTAGTAGTAGTACTACATGGTAATTGGCCTCTATGACATCATCGTTAAACTGTTCCGGGATGTGCCTTCAATGCCCTATATTTCCTGTTAGAATAGGGATAGGGCTAGTGACTGGATGGGTGGTTTCATTGCTTTAGGGACTTCCTGGGCAATAATTCCACCCACCAATGCAGTTTGATATTAACTGTTTGTGGTCTTTTTTTCATATTTACTCTGTGGAACTAAAAAAAAGTGTTATTCTAAAGTAGCACATACTATGCAGCTTTATGAGAAGGAGAAAAAGAAAACTGACCTCAATTGCTTCAACTAGAGGTGAAATAGTCACATTGCATCCTCATGCCAAGATCTTTTCATCTAAGAGTTTCAAAATCCTTTACAGAAGAACAAGTGTGATCAGACTATTTGGAAAACACAGGAGCATGTACTACATGGATATGGGCATCCAGTTGTTGAAAAATGGCTAAGATGCTGGGGAAGAGGCATAAGTGTCTCTCTAATCCTCCAAAGATCTCATTAATTCTCAAAAGCCTAGGGTTGGTTTGCCCAGGACTCAGAGCTGCTAGACTATTCTATTGCTATGCAATTTTATCTCTTCCCTTAGGGCAGTGGCTTCATAATACATAGAAACCTTTTGCTTGTTACATCCAGGTCTAGGAAATAACTTGGGCTGTGACTGATGCTTTCCTCAGACTACTGGGAATGCAACAACAGTCACTCATTTGCTGTCGGATACACCGAACCTTAGCAGTGCTCTTGTACAATTGAAACTCAGTAAGTTAGAAGCCAAGCTCATTAATAATTGACTTACATTGGGGATGTCATTTTTGCCAAGGATATTTTATGCATGAATTCGGGTGTGTATTTCATGCCCAATTCATAATGTAAAATTAAAAACTTAAGTGACTGCCTGCAAGCATCTGCCCTAAACCCAGAGAATGACATTGTTGAAAACCAGCTTTCAATATGCACAAGAGTGAGGTGAAATGGATGAAAGGGTGATAAACTCTGCTTCCTTTGAATCCCATTAGGTTTTTACCCCTAAAAAGCATTAGGGCACACTTCACTTCCTGACCAAAGTGAGATCATCTCTAATAGAATGATCCTTGCCCCTGTCATTTTTTTTCTCCTCTTGTCCTCTTTTGAGGAAGAATAATTCTGGTCATTAACTTGAACTAGACTGAATAGTCTTTTTAAAAATTTTATCCACAGTGAACTTAACCGTCACCTTTACTCTAAGGGAAGGGGTTAACTAGCTGTGTATCCTGGGGATAAGACATTGTCAGAGGGCCTCTGTTAAGTGACATGAGGAACTACATGTTATTTTGGGCATATGATACCTGATATTTAATTATGCCTTACATTTCTATAGCATTTTACAGTTTATAAAGTGCTTTGGCATAAATAAAATAACAAACAATAACAATGATAGAGGTCATATAGTACTTTATAGTTTGTAATGTGATTTGGCTTACATAATTTTCACAATAACGATAATGATAGGGTATTTACAAAGTGTTTTGGCATCCATAGTGTCATCAAAATTAAAAACAAAATAAAACAAAAACAAATAAACCTTCAAACTTTAATGTCTTTCGTGAGTCCTCTTGCTTATTTAAACCTATAATAAGGTAGCTAGGTGATCCAATGGATACAGCATTAACCCTGAGGTCAGGAAGACCTGAGTTCAAATCCAGTCTCAGATATGTACTAGTTGTGTGACCCTGGGCAAATAATTTAACCTGTGTTTGTCTTAATCAGTCAGATAAGGAAATGGCAAACCACTCCAGTATCTTTGCCAAGAAAACGCCAGGGACAACAGTAGCATGCTATGGTCCATGGGGTCACAAAGAATCAGACATGGCTGAATGGCTGATCAATAACTGGCATACATGATAATAATAATAATAATGATGTGATCTTATACAGTATTTTATCACTTACAAAGTGCTTTAACATACATAGTAATAATAATGATAATAATGATAACATGCTTTTATATATTACTTTGTGGTTTCCAAAGGCTTTTCTCAGAACCAATCCTGTGAGACATATAATGCAAATATTATCATCCTCATTCCATCTCACTGTGGTAGAAAGACATGTGCTTGCCAAAGGTATTCCCCAGTGTCATGTCCTGAACAAAGTCTGCATGGAAAGGTATTCTTTATAGATAATGAGGTCCTTCAAATATGACTATTTCAATATTTTATTTTGCTAATTTCATTGAACCCTGGGAAATTACTCAATAGAAAAAAAATTGTACCTAATATTCTACCCAGAAAAACCAAGTGGATGAGAAATGGATATTGCCAGAATATAAAATGCAATTGAAAAGGGAGTTCATTTTATTCATCATTCAGTATTTTCATCTTGGAAAAATTCTGTAGATTGGCAATAAGACAGGACTAGAACTGAATAGGTAGATGGAAAAGGCCTATACTGCATCTGGCAAATTATACAGGACTTTTAGTGATTCTAAGCTGCTCATTGCCACTAACAGACAGATAAATACAAGAGCCTTAAGAGTACTCGCACCATCCCCTGTCCTCAAAACTACCTCAATACTACTGATACTGCTTCCAGCCTAGCCATTATCCACTGGAGCAACTCCTATGGAGAAGGGGCCAATTATATTAACCAATTACCAATCAACAGTCACCCACAGATCATGCAAGCCAGCTTAGCTGAAGCAGCAAAGGTTACGCTGAAGGAAAGAAAAGAGGCAGTAGGTTCCAGGTAAATCAGATCACTACCACCACCTTGAGCATCATGTACCTTTAGAACCCATTGGAGACAGCCCAGGACCCTGAGCCTAAGAGCAGTGCTTCCAACCAGGTAGCCACAGCCTTCAGCCTGAGAAGCAACCCCTCAGGAGACACACCTGATCTAGCAGATGCTGTGGACATAGCTACTGAAGACCTAGAAAAGAAAGTTCTTGCTATCAAAGTCCTTGACACTGTCAAATGGTTCAACATTAGAAACTAATATGAATTTTATCAGTGGAAATGATATGAAAGAAGCATTACCATTTGCTCTGCTGCTGCACCTAAGGACCACGACACTTTCCATCTGAATTTAGCTGAAACTTTCCATTTGTGTGGCCTCCCCCTACAACGCAAGTTTTTAAGAGCAGAGACTATCTTACTTTTCTCTTTTTATTTCCAGTACTTAGAACAGTGCTTTGCATATGTAGTAAACTCTTAACAATTTTTTTTATTCATTCATTCCCTCACTCATTCATTCATTCATCCATTCGTTCAATAAAAGGTAAGGCAATTCTTCAGTAGCATCTCTGTGAAAGTGAATACTTGTGATAGAGGGCCATGCTATGTTCTAGTTCCTAGTCTCCTCTTTCCTAAGTTTTCCTTATGCACTGACCTTACACAACCACATCAGTACTAGGGAGGCTATGATGACAAAGCTCAGTCAGATTAGATATCTGAAAGTTATGACTCTGAGCTTTCAATAATCTCCACACAGGGAAAGATAGTATCTGAAGATCACATTTTAGAAGGGGTATTTGCAAGCTGGAACATTTCAAGGAGGGCAACTAGGATGGTGAAGAGCCTTAAATTCATGCCATACAAGTACTGGTGATAGAAACTCTGAATATTTAGATGAGTCTTTTGGGTATTGTCAGATTCCTCTACTAATTGGAAGATTGTCAAGGAGCTGAGTCCCTCTTTTGGGAAGACATAAGGTTTAGTGAGGGAATTCCTGAGTGAGAGGACCTAAACTTAGTCTCAATCTTCATCAGTGACTCATGAGATAAAGATGGAAGAGTTCCCTGATATTGCAGCAAAAGACTGAGATACATAGCCTTGGTTTAGGTCCTAAATCATAATAGCAAGAGTGGAGAGCATGCTCATGGCCATGGGATCAGAGGCATGAACTCATGATTCAATGGGGATTGTAAGGATTTTTCTAAGGCTTTACTATGAGTGGGGCCAAATTCTACCAGGGCTAACAGGGTAGGGTATTGGATTCCAGTAGCAGGTTTCTAGATTGGTTGAACCAGGCTTTTCCTAAGAGGTCCAAGGGTGGCAGCACTCTTCTGTATCCATTTCACTGCCCATCTATCAAGTGGATGGGGGCTTTTGCCTTGATAGCTACCAGGAAGGCTTATCAAGCCTCCCAAAACAGGATGGTGGGTAGTAGCATATAGCACATCCTCCATTAGGTGCAGGAACAGAAGTCTGAGGGTCATGCATGTCTTTGGAGTTCTAAAATTCACAGAACAGTAGTATGAAGGGATCATATATGCATTACATACACTACAGTGAGTTCCAAGATGCCAGAGTGATATTAGTGAATAAAAATCAGTATAACACATTTTCTATTTTTCCACTTCTCTTTCTTTGTACATGCCTTTTCCTATGCTTCATATTACTCCAACCCCCTACCCACTTATTTCCAGTCCCTAAAATCTTCTCAACCTCTCTTTAAAAAAAAGAGAGGCAACATGGCACTGTATAGAGGGCACTAGATTTGGATTTAGAGTACTTGAGTTTAAATCCTGGTTCTGTGATCTACGATGTGTTTCCTTGGAAAATCTGAGCCCCAGCTGCCTCATTTATAAAATGAAGAAGTTGTGCAATGACCTGTAAAGTCTCTTCAAACTCTCAATCTATGATTCCTTTTTTGAGAAGATGTTACCCTCTTCAAAAAAGTTTTCCTCAATTATCCCATAATGAAGCAATTTCTCCATCACCTCATTTTGTACTCTCTATGTGATTTGCATATTGTATTTTTTTTACTGCTTTTATCTAATTCTATGTTTTATTCTCCTAAAGGAAAATTTATAGCCCTTGAGGGCAATCATCATGTCTTAATTATCTTTATCTGTATCCTAGTACCAATAATATCTATTGCACATAGTAGGCACCTGTTGAACATTTAAATAATAAATGAACTAGGTTTCAGTAGGTTTCATACTATTAAGTAAGTAGTAGGTAGAGAGCAGAAAGTACAATTTGAATGTTAGGGCCAGAAAGCTATAAGAAGGAGCTTCAGATAAGCACCTTGGGCAGGTGGAATCCCATAGAAGGAGAAAAAGAGAGGTAAAGTCATCAAAACAAATTCTGTCCATTTTAGAATTCTGCTGAGATTTCATCTTGGAGGTGAAATAGCATTGTGAAAAAAATCATTTGCCTGGCTATAGTGTGCTCAGACTATTTCTGAACCATTGTCATATGGGACTAAAAAGCCTACAAGGAGGCAGTGTCCTTCATAGAATTATTTTCATTTTTCTTCTAATTTTTCTTTTTTCTTTTTAATTTATGAAATTTCCATAATATAGTAGAATAAAAAAAATTGTACAGGAAACTGCTAATCTATTATGTATAATTTGCTATTTTTTCTCTTTTTTTGTCTACCAGAGATGATGGCTACCATTATACGTGTGTGTGTGTGTGTGTGTGTGTGTGTGTGTGTGTGTGTGTGTGTGT
>NW_020948910.1:9022665-9032789 GCF_900497805.2 Vombatus ursinus | reverse complement strand
TGTGTGTGTGTGTGTGTGTGTGTGTGTGTGTGTGTGTGTGTGTGTGTAAAATCATTTTATACATATATCTATTTAACAGTTCTTTTTCTGGATACAGGTAGCATCATTCTTCATAGATCTTTGTAGTTAATTTGGGTGTTTATAATAGTCAAAATGACAGTTTCTCAAAGTTCTTAAAACAATGTTGCTGTTACAGGATGCATCTTAAACCCCACCTTCTATGTGATGCCTTTTGTTATCCCAGTCCCTGCTAATTGCTAGTACCTTCCTTCTTACCACCCTGTATTTACTGTTTATTTATGTTGTATTAATTCTATATGTAACTATTGTCTTGAAAGAATGCAAACTCTTTGAGTATATGGATTGCTTTGTTTCCCTAGCAATGTGTCTGACATAGAGTAGGCACTTATTACGTACTTGATTGATTATTTTGCTGCAATTACAGTTTTGTTTTAGATACTGAACCAAGACCATAGCTCATATAATCAATTCAATTCAGTCAGCCCTTAATTAGCCCCTCATATGTGCAAAGAATGATTCTAGGCACTGGGAATGGGAAGACTGAATAGTATACAATCCATACCCTCAAGGATCTTAAATTGTTCTTTATCCTCCTTTAAAAAAAACCACAGCAAGATTAACCTTATTTGTCTGGTAATAACTACAACTTTAAAGCTATCAAAAGATGAAGTGTCCTCAAATGAATAACATGGATAGGTAAATCTTTCTACTTTTCTGGACCTCAGTTTCTTCATCTGTATAATGAAGAGAATTGAACTAGAAGACCAGTGAAATACCTTCTACACTTAAGATTTTATGATTCTGTGACTCTAAAAAACAGAGCAATTCCTTCCCTCAGAAAAAAAGTAGGATAGAAGGAATAGGGTAGGGAAGTTTGGAACCAGAAGCAGTTGGTTAGTGTTGGCACTACCATTGATCTTTTTTTTTTCAAACACCAAACTAATTTTTATGCTTTTTATTATTTTATAGCTCGTCAATGTAAGAACAAGTACTTCTTTTCACCTTTATTCCTCTGTACTTCAGTAGCCTAAAAAAAGTTATTAATTTCATCCTCAGGTTCTGGAGGAACATTGTTTCTTATTCCTTTTGTGGGGCATCATTGGCTCCAACTAGTATATACTAAAGTGAGATGTAGAGGACTAATAGGCTTTCTCATGGCTTCTGGGAAGACCAAATATTGGTTTGTGTCTTGAAATTGGGTCTAATCAGATTTTAAGTCTTTGGATTTTCTTTTGGCTATGATTTTTATTTTTCAAAGATAAATATTTCTATCCTAAAAAAATATTAGAGACAATAAAAGATGGCAATTTAGGAAAAAAATCCAACTTAGCTGAAAGAAAATAATGAAGACTGACCAAATTAAAGGTTTTCTTTCATGGCTTTCATGCTCAAAACTTAAATCTAGCTGAGTCTGATGATTGGACATGTGAATCAAACTAAAGTCTGAATAAATTAGCAATGAACCCAGGTAAAATTTTCATGCAGGCAAAACATATATATGTATATATACATGCACACACATATACACATATGTTATGGGCAATGAGATAAAGAAATTGATGGAGAATTGAATTTAAAGCCTTTATTTAAGGTCTGTTCTTAAGTTTATATCAAGATCAATACATATGGCATGCACAATTTCATAAACTCACAATTTCATATGACATTGCACATTGCTTCTTGAACAAATCATTCAATATTTTTATAAGTGCAGAATATTTTAGAATGATAAATGTAATTAAATACAACCAATCTGCATGAATAAAAGCCATGTGGAATTCTTTAAGAAATTACAAACTTCCTTCAGCGTCTGTGGGTATTAGCACTGCAGAACCAGAGAAATTCATTAGTCCCTGTAGATTCTGTTTTTCTTTTTAAAAATCACTTATGAATTGTGCATGCATTAAATTAGAAAAGAGAGAGCTCTGATATGTTTTTCTTTGGTTGGAAGAGAAGGAAAGGATACTGAAAAATATAAGTAAACAATTAATATTAAAATCAAATATAAAGGTATCTAAGTTTATACATAGCTCTTTCCCTAGTTAATGCCAAGGTCTACATTGCATGCACAATTGCATGCAAATTGGACTTAATTTACTGCGTGTTTTGCTTTTTCAATTAAATAAAGTGAGAAGATGGTTTTGCTTTGGAAGAATACAAATTCCATGTTTTAGCTCTACATTTCTCCACAAATAGGCTGGGTACTTGTATAATTATCTGAATTCATTCATTTAACAAGGATTCCTTGAGCTTGGCACTTTAGGGGATACAAGAGAAGTGATCTAAGCCCTCAAAGAATTTATGATCATAAGACCTAGAGCTGGTAGGGACTTTAGAGATCATCTTCTTAACCCCCTCCTTTTATAGATGAGAACACTGAGGTCCAGGGATGTTAAGTGACTTACCCAATTTGAAACAAGTGGTCAATAATAGAGCAAAGCTAGGAACCTTGGTTCTCTGATTTCAAATTCAGTGTTATTTTTCTTTAACCCACTGAAATGTAATTAAGAATATTTAACATGTTGTATCAAATAGGTAAATGGTAATATAAAACAATTTTTTTAAATCAAATTGCCATTTCTCTTTCTTCTCTCGCTGTTATCATACTCATGATCCCATTTCTGTGCACCCATGGCTCCTGTCATTGCAATTATCATGATATCTTTAAAATGAGACTTACTTAACTCTTCTAATGGAAGATCAGCTTGCCAAAACACTACTCTGTCCGTGTCACCACCCTCCTCAAAAATGTTCTACAGCTCCCTTTTACCTAAAGGATAAAGCCCCAAACTGTTCAGTTTGATTTGCAAGGCTGTTCACAATCTGCCTCCTTATTTGAGGGCTGGAACCATGCCATAACCCTTTGTAGTTACTAACAATGTACTACTTGTAGTAGGTTCTCAGTAAATAATTGTTAATGATGATAATTATAATTTAACAGGTATTGTAAAAATTACAAAACATGGTTAAGAATTAACCCTGTGTTCTCAAAATCTGTGACAGTAAAATACAAATGCTCATCAGTCATCCCATCTAGAAAGATTTGAGTATAGGCCTGGTCATAGCCTGTCATTTCAGGACCAGCCAAGGTAGTATAGTGAGAAAACATTAGATTTGAAACCAGAAGACCTACATTCAAATTTCTTCTCTGCCAGAGACTGTGGGACACAAACTCCCTTGATACTATTATCTATGAGATGGAGGTAGGGGGAATAGGGAGGGTGGTGTTAGACTTGTTGTCGTTCAGTTGTTCTTCCTTCTCTTCTTCACATCCTGACTTCCTTTAACTCTCAACTAAAATTGCACCTTCTGCAAAAAGCATTATCTTGTCCCCAATGATGTTGTGCCTTTCTTCTTAGGTTACCTCCAATTTATCCTCATATATTTTGTTTTTATATAGTTCTTTGTATGTTGTCTCTCCCATTAGCTTGCAAGCTCTTTTAGGTCAAGAACTGTTTTTTTTCCCCTATTCTTTGTGTCCCTAGTATTTGGAATAAAGCCTGGAACATAGTAAGCTCCTAGTAAATTCATGCTGATTTGACTTGACTTGATTTTTTTTTACTATAAATAAAAATAGAATACATAAATTACATATATCTATATCTATAAATTATATATATATACATATATACATACATATATCTAAATGGAAAGATAGCTCATTGTTTTTCCTCAGAGATGAAAAGAAAGAAGTTTTCAAAGTTACTTTCATCATGTGACCAAAGGCAGCAACAACAAAAAAGCAATTTAATGAAATACTTGATCATCTCCCCTTTCCGTGTTTATGACAACCATAAGCACAAATGCTGTGATGAAGGTAAATGTAGCTTATGCATCTCTTTCAGAAGGTGAAGAAGTATGGATGTGTTATGAACAACATGATTTTTTAAATTAAGTTTGTACTTTGAGACTTGAAAACTTCAGTAGGAAAGTAATCATGATGTTGCATGATAGTGAAAACATTTTGGAAAATGTTAAAGAAATGAAGGTTAAAGATCAGGTTAAAGAAATGGCTTATTATTCCAAATCCTCACACCACTACTTAATGAGTATTTTTTTTTTTCTAGAAGAAAAAAGGTTTTGGAAATGAGAAGCACCAAAGTCAAAATAAATACAACTTTTTATATGGTTAAGAGACAGAAAATAATTTTTTTGTAACATGGGAACTCACTTCCAAATCTACTGTCTGTATGCAGTGAAACCATCACATAAGTAGAGTGGAGTTAAAATTAACAGAAAAAAATAAGTTCAAGAAGATACTTCATTTCAAGAGTTCAAAACTTCCTAGTTAAATATAATTTTTGCCTCTGGTAAATGGCAGTAGATTAAAGTAAGGACACTGTGTCTTACTGAGACTATTTATTAGAGAAGTTCAACCAATATGTTAATAATAGCTAACATTTATATAGTACTTCATGGTTTGCAAAGTAATAGCTACTCAAGACAAGATTTGAACTCAAACCTTCTGATCTAGCTCTCTACCCACTATATGATCTAGTTTTTCAGTGTATAACAGTCACCACAATGAGGAGGCCAAAAGAGAAAAGAAATTACATCAGCCAGAAAATGCCTGATCTCCTAGATAAGTATAGAGATATGGCAATCAAAGGCACTTTACCAAACATTATACAGGAGGGTGAGTGCATATATGCTAGTAATGTCTTACAAAACGGCAAAAAGTAGTGGACAAGAAAATGAGATGGTGGAAATGTTGGCATGAGGCCCACTAAAGTTAAATCACTACAAAAACTTTTATAGATTAAACTGAAGGAAAGACAACACATAGACACAAAATGAAGCAGCTTTTTTCTCATCAATAGTGGCAGTGAGATCACCACAATAGAAAAACTTCAGTACTTGACATGTCTTAAAATCATGCACACACAGATCAGTTGGTTATTCTGGATCAGAGAAAACAGGGAAGTGCATGATTTTTGTTGTTTAGGATTTCATGGATTGTAAAGGGGAAAATTCCTGCTTGGCCCCAGAGGGCAAAGCTAGGAGGAATGGGTGACGGTGCAAAGAATAATATTTTGGAATAAATATAAGAAAGGATATCTTACCAATTATTGTTATAAATTAAATGGCTTGTCCAAGTCTTCTCTGAGATGTAAACCTAGAGAATATTCCTGCTTTAAATTGGGCTAGATGACCTTGAAGGCATTCTATGATTGTGGTTAATTCTGATTCAACTTGAACATCAGTTGAAGTAATAGTAATAGTAAAAGTAAATAGTAAACATAGTAATTGTAAAGATAGTAATAATAGTAATAGTTTTAACATCAGTTGGTGTAATAAAGCATGAAAGGTATAAAAGGGGGAGCTGAAGTAATACTGTAAAATTACAGTAAAAAATTATTGTGAAAAGATCAAGGCAGCAGGTACTAGTCACTCATATTAAGCTTGCCAGTTAATGGAAAGTTATAGGACGATAGTTGATGACAAGATCAAGATCAATATTTTTTTTCCCCTTCAAAGAAAAGAAGAGTTTTAGCTATTTGAGGAGAGTGAGAGAGAGAGAGAGAGAGAGAGAGAGAGAGAGAGAGAGATAGAGAGAGAGAAGTCAGTGGAGGCCCAGAGACTGAATGAAGATTAATGAAAAGAGGCTAAACATAGAAGAAAGGTCTCAGAAAATTAGAAAGGATGTGTTTATATATACAAGTTATATTTGTGTACATATGTCTGTTTATGCATGTTGAGCATATATGTGTGTACATACACATAAATATGTATATATTTTCTGTCTGTCTGTTTCTCAGCTCAAAGTGAAAGAATTAGCTTTCTAAAAGAACATTCTCTACTATACTCTGAACAGAATGTTGGAAGGTACTTTACAGTTTACCTAATCCAACTCCATCATTTTGTATGTACAGTATAATATTTTTGACTACACTATGTTTATCTAAGATCAGATAAAAATAAAAGCATAAATAAATATATATTCATTAATTCATTTATTTACTCATTTATTTGACTGGTACCTGCCATGTACTTTTATTGGTATGGGGAAATCTTTGTGTAGAAACCTCCTATACCAATGCAGATCCAAGACTCCCCTGTCATTTGTAATCTTAGAAATTGCCTGGAACCCTGAAAGTTTAGATGACTTGTCCAGGGTCAAATAGCTAGTATGTGACAGATGCAGGACTGGAACCAGAGCAGAGGCTGGAAGACCATGTGTTGGTGAGTTGTATGTGATTTGTTTCATCTTTTGGTAGGCATGGTGATCCCTTCCAATTCTCAAATTCTGCAATTAGATGAATGGATGTCTTTCTGACTCCAAAACCACAATTCTATTCACTATTCCACACAGCCTTTCAAAAACAAGGATTAATTAATGCTAACTTTAGGACAAATGAGTGATCTAGCTTTAGATGACTGTGATCATATTGGGAGAGTATGAAAGTTCAAGTTGTGACATATAATAAAAAATCTAGATTTATTCTAATCACCTAAAAACCCAGATACTCACATAACATTGAGTTTTCCATTGAGAGTAATGTTTCTTTGAAATGGGGGATAAAAATAGAGTTTACCTCAAAGGGTAGTTGCAAGGATCACATGAGATAACATATGCAAACCTTAAAGAACTGTCTGAATAACAATAACAATTGTTATTGTTATTTCTCCTTTTCCATGGTTATTCATATTCATTACTTCAATATCAGTGAACTGTGTACTTGTCATATCTATGCATAAGTGAAGAGTGTATGACCAAACAAGAGATAGAGAGGATAAGAGGAAGTAAAATGGATAATTTCAATTACATGAAATTAAAAGTTTTTGCATAAACAAAACTAATGAAGCCAAAATTTTAAGGAAAACAGGAAAACAGGAAGAAATTTTTACAGCAAGTTTCTCTGATAAAGGCCTTATTTCTCAAATATATAGGGAACTGAGCCAGATTTATAAAAATAAGAGACATTCTCTAATTGATAAATGGTCAAAGTATATGAACAGGCAGTTTTTGGAAGAAGCTATCAATAGTCACATAAAAATGCTGTAAATCACTGTTTAGAGAAATGCAAATTAAAACAAGTCTGAGATGCTACCTCACACCTATCAGATTGACTAACATTACAGAAAAGGAAAATAAATGTTGGAGGGGATGTAGAAAAATTAAGACACTAATGCACCATTGGTAGAGTTGTAAAATGATCCAATTGTTCTGGAGAACAATTTAGAACTATGCCCAAAGGGCTATACAACTGTGTGTAATCTTTGATTTAGCAATACCACTACTAGGTCTCTTTCCTAAAGAGATCAAAGAAAAGGGAAAAGGATGTATAGGTATTAAAGTATTTATAGCAGTTACTTTTTTGTGGCAAAGAATTGGAAATCAATGGGATGTCCCTCCATTGGGGAATGGCTGAACAAGCTATGGTATATAAATGTGATAGACTATTATTATGCTATTAAAAAAATGATGAGCAGGATGGCTTCAGAAATACATGGGAAGACTTATGTGAATTAATTCAATATGTAGTGAACAGAACCAGGAGAACATTGTACATAGTAACAGTAATATGGTACGAATGATCAAATGTGAAGGACTTAGCTACTTGGTTCAAGAAAATAATCCAAGACAATTCCAAAGGACCCACAATGAAAAATGCTATCTACCTCCGGAGGGAAAACTGATAAACTCTAAATGCAGATTGAAGTATACTTTTTTTTTTTACTTTCTTTGTTTTTCCTTTTTTTGTCTGTTTTCTTTTTCAACATGGCTAATATTGAAATATGTTTTGCATGACTTCACATATATAATTGATATCAAAATTTTTCCTTCTCAAAGAGGTGGGAAGGGTAATAGAGAGGAAGAGAATTTAAACTTAAAAAATTTTAAAATACATAATTTTTACATGTAATTGGAAAATCTTTAATGGAATAAATTAAAAATGTATTGGGAAAATGTGAGCGAACTTCGGTTGAGAAGAAATCAATGCAATGCTCCAGGTCTTTTTTTTTAAGTGAATCAGTGCACATATATTTTTTAGGGAAAATACCACAGTACTACCCTCCCCCCCCCAGATACTTGGAATACCACTGAGATTTCCTCTTGATTTCATGTTATATTCTTTTACAGCAACTGCTGAATTTGAAAGTACGTGTTCTAACAAGTTAGAACTCTGTAGCTTTAGAGGAGGAATTTGCTAGCATTCCACAAGGAGGAGGAATGAGGGAGAGGGAGGGAAGGAGAGACAGAAGAAACAAATGCTAATGGGCCAAACCACAACCATTTTTAGTATTTTTCTTCTAGAACATTTGTTTATAGAAAGCCTGGAGAAAGAAGATATTTGAAAAATAGAACCATGGAAACTGAGTTGGAAGGTCAACTTGTCAAATCTCCAAATTCCCTATATTTAGGCAGAAAATTAAACAGATGTATATGTGTATGTATGCATACACACATATAAACATATACATACGTGTGTATATGCATGCATGCATTGTCCAGAGTAATGATAATCATATACTGGAAGTAATAACAAAACCTTACCTTTCCATTGTGTTTTACATATATTATCTTATTCAAGCTTCATAATAATTCTGTAGTAGGAGATTTGCTACTTTTAAAAAAAATTTTTTTTGTGAAAATTGTGGCCTGCGGAGATGAAATTGCCTACAAACCACGTAGCTATTAAATGGCAGATCCTAGATTCAAAATCAGGTTTTTGGGAGAGGGGGATTTATATCATGCCTACTATGTGTGAGGTACTGTGCCATGTACTTTACAAATATTTTCTCATTTTCTCATACATACCCCCAACATTCAGCAGTATTTTTCCTCTCATGTTGACTCAGTGTATTTGCTGTCTTTTTAAGTTACTATGCTTGATCGAGCTCATTGCCAACTTCAAAATCTATGCTATTATTTGCAATGGTTGCTAGGATTTCTAGTGATTAGAGATGTGATAAGATCCCTTCTCAAAAGTAAATTATATTTTTGTAGAAGCATGAAAGTTCTGTCATTATCAACTATTGAATCCCGAAATGATCTGGATTAAAGTGAATCTTCAGCAAAATACCCTTTAGCAGTCACAGGGCATTCCTTTTGGGATCCTGGATTATTAATGGCAAAGAAGCTCTATTAGCCACATTTTAGACTTTATTTCATCCAGTTCAGAGATAGGCTATTATTTTTGTTCAGTTGGAGGGAGAAGGACCTAGGCCAACGGTGATGTTATTATAATGCTGTTACTAGTGTGAAGATCCCCCATCTGGCAATAAAGGTTGTATCAGCCCAAACAGATCCTGTTCTTTCAGATTAGAGGATTGGAGGCAGAGGTTCAGCTACAGGTCACAGTTAATCCACTTGAGCTGTATTATGTCTTTGGAAAGGCTATTAAATGGTTAATTAATTCATTCAGTCAACATTTGTTATTTGTCTGCTGAGTGGAAGGCATTATGTTGGGCACTAGGAGAGACACAAATATAAATAAACCCTGCCCTCAAGGAGTTTATGGTCTAACATTTATGCATGGTCCTTGACTTTAATGAAGGAAATCACTGTTTTGGTTTTTTAAATGGGGTGGGGTTGGTAATAGACTCAGAATTTTTAAATTGAAGGAACTTTGTACACAAAAGGAAGCTGAGACCCAAAGAGAGACATGAATGACTGATGTAACACAGGTATTTGATGTTATATATGTATACATATGTATATGTGTGTATATATATATATATATACACTATAAGTATGATATGAAATATCTAAATGTTATTTTTAAGGCAGCTAGGTAGTGCAGCAAGTAGAGTGTTGGGCCTGGAGTCAGAAAAGCAGCTTCTTGAGTTAAAATCTAGCCTCAGACCCTTACTAGCTATGTGATCCTGGGCAAATCATTTGACCTTGTTTGCCTCAGTTTCCTCACCTATGAAATGATTTGGAGGAGGAAATAGCAAACTTCTGCTGTATCTTTGCCAAGAAAATCCCCTAAATGGGTCAGAAAGTCATACATGACTGAAATGACTGAATAACAACAACATTGGCATCATCACCAGCGTCACCACTGCCACCACCACCACCATTATCACCACCACCACCACCACCACCACCATCATCATCATCATCATCATCATCATCATCATCATCATCATCATCA
>NW_020948910.1:9005457-9022655 GCF_900497805.2 Vombatus ursinus | reverse complement strand
CATCATCATCATCATCATCATCATCATCATCATCATCATCATCATCATCATCCCAGTTCCTCATGATTTAATCTCAAGTTCTCTGAGTCCAGACTTAGTGCTCCTTCCACTATACTATACTGCCTATGGTTGTGTTAATTATTTCTAATTTCCCCTTTTCTGGTCTGCTACTAATGACTCCGGCCCTAAGAGTTTCTCAACCATGTGATGGGAATGAATTGTTGTTACATAAGATCCTGCCACTATAATAACCTATCATGATGACCATGAGAGCTCTTCCTGTTTATAAATTATGATCCAGGGGAAACTGAAAATTTCAGACTGATCATGTATCCTTTGCATACATGATGTGCTGATAGAATCTATAATAACAGGTAGGGCCAATGAACATACAAATACATATACACTATTGAGGAAAAGTCAATACAGGATTTTTTGTTTGGAGTAAGGATTTGATGCCTTCATAATTTATGAGGTTGATATTGTATGAGGTGATAAATAAGTTTGGGATTATTTCTAAATTTTAAGTGAATGGGGAGAAACCATGCCTGCACATTCATTTGATGTTTCTATCAGAGACAGTACTGGATTGGAAAGAACATTGATCTGACCCAGGATGGTATCCTCAGTCTTATGTAATAATAAAATGTTAGAGTTGGAAGAGATCTCAGAGGCCATCTACTACAATCCCATAATGGAGCAGGAATTCCTTCTATAATACACTTGACAAAGTTATCATTCAGGCTTTTATCAAGCCCCCTAAATGAGGATGCAAACATCATAGGACATCTCATTCCTCTTTTGGATATCTCGAATTAGAAAGTTTTTTTTTTCTCATATCAGCCCTAAATCCATCTGTCTATAACATCCACCTATTACTCTTATTTCTTCCTTCTCCCACTGAGAGCTCTTCAAATTCTTGAAGACAGCTATTACATGTCTTAGCCTTCTCCAAGTGAACCATTTACAGTTCCTTCAGACAGTTCTCATATGACAAGTGTGGCTTGAAAGAACTGGGGTTGTGCTTAAATTCTGACTTCTTTTGTCTCTGAGCACTCAGATTATCCTTATAAGCATTTACACATAAAGGAAAGTTTATTTTAATGTAACTGACATGATAATTTTAGTTCCCCAGGAAAGAGTGGATATAGGAACAATTAAAGCCTTTCAATTTTTCCATCAGAGAGATTTTTTATGTATATTCAAAAAGCATATCAGGTTAGAATAGGGGTTTTCTAGTCACCAGTTTTCAGTAAGTATGTTTGAAGTTATAATTGCAAAGTTTATTGCAATGAAGGTGGAAAACACTCTTCCAATAGAGCACTTGGTATTTCCAAAGGGGAAGGAAAAGAAAAGTCCTTTCCACTATGCCACCGAACAATTCACTTCATCAGAGAACAACTTCCCAGAGAGCAAAAGGCCATGAGCCAACACTGAAGAATAAGGCAGCAAGCCTGACTGCCTGCTGGTCAGATTGTGCTCGTCTTTTCAAAATGAAGGAAATTTATCCTTTTTGCAATTCCCTTAGACAGCAACAGCCAAGCCAAGTTGGCTCTGTAGCCAGCTCTTGTTTGTAAAATGTAATTCTGTGGTAATGAGCTGGTGACAACTTGAGGAAAAGAGTCTAAACATCCTGAAAACAATTCCAAACATGACTGAAGACAAGAAGGAAACTTCTAATAACCACCTCAGGGGAAACAAGAGTATAACAGATATACTCATTTACCTATGTGCATGGTTGGTGGGTAGCAGGAGGACTTTCTATTCTCCCTTATACTTTCAGGAAAGCACACTCCTTTAGCCCTTCCCAATATCCTGTGAACAAAAATCTATCTTTAACTTCCTCTCATTTTCTCCTACATTCTTCTACATTCGTTGGACAAAAAGGATGATTGTCTTATTCCTTATAGCACATGATATTTTTCAAAGAGCCATACACCCATTTTGTCAACTGACCAATGCAATTACATTTTTGGTTCTGTAGCATTGAAAAGCAGAACACGTATTAGTAGACGGAAGAGGGAGGTAGATCATGCAGGGGGAGAAAGGGAAAACAGATAGACAATCTTAAGTGCTGTACTTGTTCTCACAAAATGTCTTTTTCAAAAAGACCTAGTGGAAAGTCTCTTTCTAGTACAGGTATTCTTAATCCTTTCATATCATGTACACCTTTGGCAGTCTGATGCCTTCTACAATAATGTTTTTAAATACATAAAATAATACATATAAGATTACAAAAGAACTAAATTATATTGAAATATATTTATTGAGATTTAAAAAAAGGGTCACAGAGCTATTATGATACATACATACACACACTATATATACATACATATATACATATCTATATATACATATATACACAAACACACCAAACACATAGAATAGATTAGATAGATAGATATGTTACAAACAAAGATATTACTGAATGGATAAGGGATGGATAAAATATGATCTGTAATGGGAAAGATTATACCTACATTGATCCAGATAAACCATGTTAGGTTCTACCTGTACAGTAAACAAAGTAGTAGAGCCAGGAGAGTCCAAATTTGGCCTTATACATGAACTATTTAACTCTTGGTAAGTCACTTTACCTCTGTTTGCCTCCGTCTCTTCAACTATAAAATGGGAATAATAAGTTTCTACCTCACAGGGTGGTTATGAGGATAAACTGAGATAATATTTGTAAAGTGCTTAGCACAATACCTGGCATGTGGTTGTTGTTTGTCCTTTGTTTTTTAAGAGGACCAATGACATCAGAGGGTGATATTTTGACTCGTGTGAATTAGAGAGAGGTTGTGGGGAAGAGGGGTAAAGTAGTCTTAGATCTGGTTGGTATAGCTCACCTTGTGACTTCTGAAATATGCTGTCTATAGTAAATCTACAATTATGTCATGCTATTTTGTGAAACCCAATGGTTCATTTGAAACCCATTCTGTCAAAGCAAATGCATCTTGGGGAACTCCCAAATACATAGAGTTTGGTAAGATTGATCCTTGGAATTGAATGCAGGAAGCCAAATTCCTATTTGAATTTTCTTTATTATTTCCCTGCTGCTGAAAATCCAATCAGGACTCACTGATTCTTTTTTTTTTTTTTTTTTGATACTACAGTTCTCCAATCAACCTATGCTTTCATCAGTATAAGATAATAGCACAAATTACTACTTAACCATTCCTGCCCATCCTGTGCAACTTGTGTTATTGGATACATTCAAACTAGTAGAAAACTTGAAATCCTAATAGACTGGCTATGTGTAACCAGTTTAGCCCAAGATCAGCAGGAAAGGGTTAAAAGTGCTCCCCACCCCCCATTATCCCTCTTTCACTGGAATGAATGAAAGAAAAGCCAGGGTTTCAGCCCTAAGGCCTTTATCAAAGGGAGTGAGGAAGAATGGAACTATGTATGGTTCTTTGATAGAAGCTTTAGGGCCCAAACATTCGTTTTCCTTTGTTGGTTGTAAGAAGAAAAAAAAAAAAACTCCACTAAAATGTGCATTTAAATTGGATGTAAAGTTATATGTGTACACAGGCATACTAGGTCCTTGGGACCTTTATCTGTTCATTGGGCCACAAACTTCAGGTTTTTGGTTTGCAATACTGACGAAATCTAGGCCCGCACACGGTGATTCCCTCCCACCCCCAGCTTAAAGAAAAAAACAAAAACAAAAACAAAAACAAAAACAAAAACAAAAACAAAAAAACCCAGCAGCTCCAAACTGAAAACCCTTCCTCTTGACAAAGGCTGTCCTGAAGCTCTTGGGGATTCACTAGAAAAAAAAAAAACATGTCATGAGCTACACAGAGTACCCAGGCCACCCCCTTGTGCTACCCAGGAAGAAATTCAGTTCTTCAAGAAAGCTCACCCTGGAGACCCCTGGAATTGACCATTAAATATTTAGCATCACATACGATGGAAAATTTCAGTGTTTCTTTTTAAGTTCAAGGTTAAAAATGTCCCTGTTAGAATATTAGCCGACTTGCATATGACCTTTTATTTCTGCTGCTGTTCTCTGTGAGCAAGCTGCTGGCTGAAACAAAACTCCAGCCTTGTTACTGTTAGTGGATATTGTCTCAGTCTGAGTACGTAACCTCTTTCCTACAGCAAAGTTATTTTAGATGTTTTAAACATGAAGCTGATTCTATGTCTTAATTTAAAACATTCCTCCTTCCCCTTTCCCATCCTGAAAGTTGAAAGTTTTGTGTTCGTGATAAATTGGGAACTGGGGAGTATACTGCTTAGACATTATAGAATGATAGGATGATGTACAATGGTAGAAGAAGGAGGAAAATCTCTTATGCTTTAAATGTTATAGCTGGTGAATTGTTTCCAAAACTATATAATTAAGAAATACTATGAGTATAAAAATAGCAATATATCAGTATTTGACTCTGAGGGCCTATGAGAGGATCTGAAATCACTTCACAGTTGGAGAAACTGAACCACAGAGATAAAATGAACAAGATTCTATAACATTTAAGGCTAGAGCTTGAACCAAATTGGGGAGTAATAGTTCCACATAGACCAACCAAATTATAGTGTTGGTTGAGGAACAAGGCAGATGTTGGCTAAACAATACAAGTCATGGTGCTTTAGTAGCTTAGGCAATAACCTACCTGACTCTTCTAGGTGATTCAGTATTAAAAACAGGAGAAGATATTGTCAAAAGTCCAAGTAGGCACTCCAAAGTCATCTTAAAGAAAAGAGATTAGACTTGCTTTTCTTGGCCACAGGGAGAAATATAAACTAGTAAGGAACAGTAGGAATTAAATAGAAATAGTTTTCACCTAAATATATACTTTCTAATGGCTAGAGCTGTCAGAAAAATGGAATGAGCCACCTTACAAAGTAGTGTTTGCTATCTCTGTGGGTCATCTTCAAATAAAGGTTAGATGATCAGGAACATTAAACAAAAAAGGTATTCAATAGAGAAGGCAATATGTTTGTTACAATGCAAAGAATTCTAGATTTTATTACAATACTAGATTAATTATGTTTATCTGTGTTTGTGGCAACTAGACTATAAGCTCCATGAAGGTATGGACTATGTATTATCTAAACCTACTCCATTCCCTAGAAGAATACTGGATATATAATAATCACTTAAACTGCTATTGAATTAAATGTCATTGGATTGGATTGTGAGTGAAAAAAAAAGAGTTAATTCCCATCTCTGCTATCTACTAATTATACCAGCTGTAATGACCTTGAACAAATCCCTTGATTCCCTGTGCCTCCATTTCCTTATCTAAAAATGGAGAGAATAACATTTGCATTACCTATCCATAGCATTTCTGTGGATCAATTGAGATAGTGCATATATAGTACTCTGTTAATTGTAAACTGCTACAGAAATATAAACTGTTCATATTCCTCATGTTTCAGGTTCGATTAGGACTATATGAGGTCTGAGGTTCCTTAACAAATTCTATGATTTTAGTGACTAGAGAATCAACAGGAGAGAGCCAAGAATTGGGACAGAAGGGTTTTGGAAAGTAGTACTTATAATGTTATAGTGGTAGTGGTGGTATGATTCCTTGGGGAACCATTGCTCTTATACCTGTTTGAAGGTGTTAACTAGTTATTTATTGAGTTATTGAGTTATAGTTATATATTGGTTAACTAACATTTATTAAGTGTTTATTATATTCCTGGCATTGTGCTAAGTACAGGAGATATAAAGAAAGGCAAAAACATTGCTTCTGCCCTAAAGGAGAGTACAACCAAACCAAATGGGGGAGATAATATAAGTAGATATCTATATATCTATATCTATTTCTATATACACAAATATAAAATATACATATATATCATTTTAAGCTATTAAAGCTTTTTAAAACTGTAATAGCTTAAAACTTCTCAAAGACTTAAAGCATTAATAGCTTAAAATTGCACTAAGACTTAACATCTTGTATGCAGAGTAAATAGAAAGTACTCTTGAGAGGGCTCTTACCTTAAGGAACCAGGAAAGGATCCCTGAAGAGGTCAGGCTTTGAGTTGGTGTGTTTATTCTTGAAAGATATCAGGGAAATTAAGAGGTAGAGGTAAAGAGGCAGAACATTTTAGGCATAGTGGACAGCTAGTGTAAAGGAACAGAGATATGAGGTGTAGCATTGTGTTTGAGGGCTTTTAAGTAGGTCAATACAGTGAGTTGAAATATGTGGAGGGGGATAAAGTGCTAGGAAACTAGAAAGGTAAAAAGAGTCCAGGTTATGAAGAGCTTTAAATACCAAAGAAAGGTTTTTAAAATTGATCCTAGAGGAAACCGGGAGCCACTGGAACTCATTGAGCAGGGAGTGTGGCATAGTTAGACCCACACTTTAGAAAAACCATCTTGGTAGCTGAGTGGAGGATGGATTGGAGTTGGTAGAGATATGAGGCAGGGAGTCCAGTTAGAAGACTATAGTAATAGTCCAAGCAGTAGAAGGTGAGGGCCTGAAATTATATAGTGACTATGAGTGGAGAGAAGGGGATGCATTAAAGATAAGTTGTGAGGGTATAGATTAGAAGATTTAGAAACTTAATGGATATGTTGAGTAAGTGTGAAGTTTTAAAGATGACATGGATCCTGAGAACCTGGGTGACTATAAGGATAGTGGTGCTCTAGAAGTAATAGGAAAGTTAGAAAGAGAAGAGGTTTTTTTTTTGTGGGGGGAAGTATAATGATTTCTACTTTGGCACAATGAATTTCAGTTGCCTTAGATTCTTCTTTTAAAAAGTATTCTTCTAATCTCTAGTCATCCACTCTCTGTGACAGAGGAAGGGACTATATCTTTCTAATATACTAAATAGTTTGCAAGGCATCTAGACTACTTGGAAGAAAGAAATGGTATAGTTTTGTATACTGGGCCCTAGTTCTCTTCCTTATATGAATTCCCTCCCTTTGAGATTCAGGTAGGGGGCTGGCTCCAAGGACCTTGAGTATTTAAAGTTCTTGCTGCTACATCCTTATAACTAAATTGCAATGTATAATGCAGGTTAAATGTACCAATGGTAGTCTAATTGAATGAAAATACTATACATTTCTTTATTTTTCAAATGTATCCTTTTTATGCAGCAAATTGATGTGATTTTGTTTTCAATATTCCTTGAAAGAAATAACAATGAAGGTATTCCTATCTAATGATCTTCCAATCCTAAGTATCAGTAAGACATGAACTACTTATGCTCAACAAAAGTGGTCACCAAAGTATTAGAGGAAATCCAGTGTGAATACATGTTTCACACATACTCTCTATTGATTGTGATGTCTCCAGTGCTTAGCACAGCGTCCAGCACATGGTAGGTACTTAACAAACATTTATTGATTGATTGATTGAGATCCTTTTGTTTGCAGGTTGCATTGTATTTGTAGCATCACTCTAGAACATTACAGAACCACCTGGAATAGGAGAAAACTAAATGGATGAAGACTTACTGTTACTCACAGTTAGATGGAGAGACAATCAATGCAGCTTGAATAAAAACCTATAGGAACACACACACAGACATGAAGAGACATACAAACACACAAAGGTGTGGGCAAATGCATTCATATCTGTATATAGTAGAATACTACACATTGAGTCAAAAGATTTAGGTTAAAATCATTACTCTATTATTTTCCTTGTGACTTGAGCAAATTATTTGATCCCTCTGGGCTTTTGTTTCCATATTTGTTTGTAATAGGTGTGCTACCTTCTCACTTTTGAAAATCTCTTCAGCCCTGTGGCTCCATCTTTTGATTTGTGAGTTCCTCTCATACCTTTCATTTTGAGGAAGTAGATAGGCTAACCCCATGATTGCTACTTCAGTGTTTTGACTCTGCTTCCAACTCACCAGACATTTTCTCTCTAGTGCAGTTACCTATCTTCATAATCCTAACACTCTCCTGCTTTTTAGCTCCCCTTTTTCTTATATTTGTATTGCCAGCCCTTTAGCACAGTATATGGCACATAGTAAATACTTAATAAAAATGTGTTGATTTGACTTGACTTTTAGTTCTAAACATGTGGTATTTCATAGAATTGTTTTCATAATATTATGTTCTTTTTGGAAATATTTAATCCTTTTTTCTTCCTGTATTTTTGCATGTTTTCCATATATTTTAATTATTTAATTTTAATAAATATCCACCTTCTCCCTCCCACTACCCCTATCTCCAATAAAGTAAGAAAAAAAAAACCTCAATACTTTGTTAACAACATGTATTGTTAAGCAAAACAAATTTCCTTGTTGGCCATATACAAAACAAAATAATTCAGTCTGCATTCTGAGTCTATCATCAGAAGTTGGGCATTACGTTTCACAATGAGGGCTCTGGACTTATGGTTGGTCATTGTGTTGATCAGATTTCCTAAGTACTTAAAGTTGTTCATCTTTACAATAGTGTATAAATTGTTCTCTTGGTTCTGCCTCACTTCACTCCGCATCAGTTCATACAAGTCTTCCTACTTTTCTCTGAAACCATTTCTGTCATCATTTCAGCAATGCTAGTGTGTTAAATACAATAATATTCAATCTAATTCATACAACTCATTCAACAATTCCCCAACTGATGAATACCAATTCTTTGCCACTAAAAAAAGAGTTACTATAAATTTTTGTACATCTGAATCTTTATCCTTTTTTCTTTGAACTTTTTGGAATATAGATACAAAAAATGACATTGCTCTGTAAATGTACCATTTAGTGGCTTTTTGTGTATCATTACAAATTGCTTTCCTGAATGGTTAGATCACGTCATAATTCTATCAACAATACATTAATATATATGTTTTTTCACAGTTTCTCCAGTATCATTTTTGTCAACTTTTCTGCTCTGATAGGTGTGAATTTTTTACATTTGCTTTTTTCTAATTATTAATAATTTAAAGCATTTCACTTTAAAAAAAATGAATCTCACTGTTTATCTGCTTGGTTGCTTGGCTTATACCTATACTTTCTCAGTTTGAGCTGTAGTCTTTCAACCAGTTTGTTGTAATCCCAGAAGCATCTTTCTTTTGTTTCCATCTTCACTGTCTTGTCTTTCTCCCCTCTGCTTTAACAGATACTTTTTTCTCTTTTACAGACCCAAAAGGTTGGCAATTCTCAGATTCCTTTAGGTGGGGGTTATGCAGGTCTATCTGTGTCCTTGACCAAAGTAAACTCCATGAGGAAAACACTGACCTGAGTCAGGTTTTCAGTTCTCTCTCTCTCTTTCTCGGCCCCCCTCTCTCGGGAGTGTAGCACTCTGGTCCTTTTTTCATGTTTCAGAGTGTTACACTACTGTGGTTGGAATAGGCAAGAATTACTTGTGATTTCTAAGCTTGTGAATTTGCTTGTATTAACTGTGCCTGGTGCATGAGTAAACTAGGATTGGGAACGGTGAATGAGAACTTTAAATTTTAAGTGCTTCAATATTTTTCAGGAAGCTTTTGAAAAGTGAGCTATTTCCATTTTCATATCTTTTGGCTTTAGCTTTAATTATTATAGATTAGTTTCTTCTGAAGTTATTAGGTTGGGTATTTATACAGAAGCTACCACTCTACCATCTTGTTGATCACATGACACATTTTGTTTTCTTATTGACTTCCATTATAAAATATTCCCATAGAAAGAATTATCAAACAGATTCATTAGAAAATGTTTAGTGAGAGAAGGGTTAAATCAGAAACTTGTGGTATTAAATAAAGAAGGTAAAGCTCTTATGTCATAGGTAATAAAATTTAGAGCTATAAGGGAATTAGTCTATTCCAGTTTATTATTTTATAGTTGAGGAAACTGAGGTTAAAGCATATTAAGTGATTTGATAAAGTTAATTCATAATATACTTCCTGGGTCTGTATTTCCCTTAGAACTGTTTGTTTTTTGTTTAGGCATGTCGAGCAGATCCCCAGAGATACTTTAAGAATCAGCAATCTCCAGGGGCTGAGGCTGAAGAAGAGAAAATGAAAAAAACAAAAACAAAACAGGAAACAGTACAGAAAGTTGCCCAGAATAGAATTTTTTTTGATGCAGATGACAAAGTACTGCTAATTGATTTAATTGGTAGACAAAACATGTACATACATATACACTTAAAACACTGAGGAATTTTCTTTAATTTTTTATTTTGTTGACATTTTATTTTCATATCATCTTTATTTCCTGATATTCCCCTCCCCCCTTTTAAACATGAACCATTATGGTTAAAAAAGAGCTGTTATCTTTCAACCTTATAATGGTTAAAAAAGAGGGGAAAAAAGCAGTTCAGCAAAACCAGTCAACAGATTTGCTATGTCTGACAATATACGTAATATTCTATTCTACACTCATAGTAGAAGAGGAGGCTATGAATGACTTTCTATATATTAAAAAACCCAAATCTTTCTGTTTGCTATTGACCTGCCTCTTCCTCTCCTCTCCACTGCTCCTTATTCTTTAATATTTCTTTCATGTTCTTCCATGTCTGTTTCTCTTATTTGATAAATCAGGTCTTTAGGTCATATATATCTAAATAGTTCCTTATTTCATCAATACTGTTCATTTGAAATAATAACATGAGTTTTCAATGAATGAAATTCAGTATCTGCTTTTGGAAATATATATTTCACATTGGATATACAAACTACAAAACTTCAAAAACAAATGAGAAATCTTTGGAACATATACGGATTCCTCTTTTTCAGATAAACTAAAAGGAGCAGACTATGTCTACAAATATTGACCATCTGAATATAGACAGTGAAAATACTAAGATATTTAATAAAAAATAAGATATATAGATAACATATCTGTATCATAGGCTGAATTTTTCAGTTTTATCTGTATGTTTTGGCATGGCACATATATAACCAAAGTATGCTAATTAAGACTTTAGTTTTCTCAAGGAATCTGTTTCCTTTTATGTTTTATCTTCTTTCTCTCCCTCTCTCCCTCCATGTATGTGCTTGTTCATGTGTGTGTTTTAGCCTACATATTCTGGTAACTGAAAATATACTATGCGATAAAGTCATAGAAATGTTGAAATACTCCATAGACTTGTCAAAGACTCCAAATGTTTGTCAAAGCCAGAAATAATTCTCATATTGCTTGTTTTCATGGAAAGAATGATGGTAAAAGGAATCTCATTTTATTAACATCATTCCTAGTCTTATTCATTGGGTAAATAAGTTTTCTTAAATAGGTGACTAATTCTGAGGAAAGGGTCTATTCGGTGAGATTTTTGACACAGAAAAGGAAGGGAAATGCAAAGTGATGGAAAAGTATAATTTGATGTATGTCAGAAGAAAATGGCAACTTGAAAGCACATTGTTAAATCCTGGCTACAGATCATGTCTGGGTGATCTCCTATAAAATCTATGTAATTGAGTAGCTATGCACATATGAGAGGACATTTTGCTTTTCAGCCATGATAATTTCCATTCCCTCCTAATTCCTTCCTAAGCAAATGCAAGCACATAAACTAATCAACTTTGAGGTGTTAATCATTGTCTTAGAAAGGCAAAAAACAAACAACAAAACAAAACAAAAAAAAAACTCAGAAGTCCTTGATGTCAAATAAACTTAGCTATTTTTTTTTTCAAGAATCCTGCATATTATCTGTGGAAACCAAAGCAGCTGAAGGCTATCTCTTACCACACTGAATAAACAGCAAGCCTGCAGCAAGCCTGCAACAAATGGAAAATGGATTCTTTAAAATACACTGTTATAACCCAAGCCAGTGTTTTTCAATCTTCACCTGTCTATAGCTTCCCTCAGTTCAAGTAGACTTACAAGCCCTTCCTTAAACATATTCACCCTCCCTCAAATGGTAAACTATGGTATATACACACGCATGACAAGCTTATCTAAATAACTTTAGTAAAATTTAATTCAATCCTTATCAACCTAATCCAATTTTATTAAAATTATTTATTGAACACCTACTAAGGTATTATAGTAGGTGATACAATGGATACAATAATTAATAGTATATCACTCATTACATCAAGAAACTTTTAATCTGATTGACAGAGGGAAATAAAACAAATATATAGCATAATAGCATTTGCTATGTATCATGAGAGAAGCAAGTGGAAAGAGCACCAGGATTGCTTTCACAAGCTACGTGGGAAAGTCACCAATCTCTCTGAGCCTCAATTTCCTCATCTGTAAAATGGGATTAATAATATTTACACCCCAAATTGAGACTTATAATTTTGGATATGGCCAATGAAGGAATTAGTTTTACTTGCCTATGCATATTTATTGCAAAGGTTTTGTTTTCCTGTCTTTTTTTTTTAATTAAGGGGAGTTCTAAGGTAGAAAAAGTAAATTTTTGTTAATTAGAAAAAATACGTACCCCCCCATATGTACAGTCACTACTTCACAGAATTCATGTGTAACTCAAAAGAGAGAATATATGTAAAAATGATAGGGGGAATAATCAATCAACAAACACTTATTAAACACCTACCATGTGTCACAAGCTCTGAGAACAAAAGAATAAAATTAAAGAGGAGTTGATTTTTGGGAAAAGATAATCCATTTGATATTGTACAAATTAGGTTTGAAGTGCCAGTGGTATAATTTCTATGTGATATCTAACATAACTTGGTCCCTGATATGAAAATGGTTCTGAAATATAGAGTATATCTCCATACATTAAATCCCCATTCAGTGATAGCATAGTGATGAATAAAATAACCAAGGGACAAAGTATATATGGAGTAGAGGGACAATAATAAAATTGTTGGAAATACTGTATAGTTCATATAGTAAATTAAGGAAAGCAAAGCAGCTAGGAAGGAGGTAGCCAAAGAAAGAGAACTAAGATAATATCGAAGTTACAGAAGCTTAAGAAAAAATGAATCTTAAGAAGGACTGGGTGGTGATACTGGGGTAGAAAGAATAGGGATGGTTGGGTCATAGGACCTGGGTTCTGATCCTACTTGATGGTAGTATTTATGGGCCTAAAGCAATTAATTTCACTGCCCTAGACTCACTTTTCTCAACTGTGAAATAAAAAGGTTGGACTATATGACTTCTGAAGCCCTGTACAGCTCAAGAGCTCTGAGCCAAGGAAATGCTTCAGAGAAATAAAGGGCAATGATGATTAAGAAAAGACAAGTGGATTCGATGTTCTCTTAGGAAAGTGCTCTCAACAGAGAGGTGTGGGCAGGAGCCATCTTTCAACGGGTTGAGAATTGAGCAAGTAGAGAAAGGAAGACAATATTCAAGGAACAGTTTATAGCTTCTTATCCCTCTTTCCTTTACAGCTCAGACTCTGATGTATACTCACTAAGTCTTCATAGACTGGCCCTGGATGGCTCTAGTCACTTTTGCTTTTGCATTCTTTGCTTTCATGTACCAATATATGTTCTTTTGCCTGTACCTACTTAAATAGCTATGTGAAAAATTAATTTCAAGGGTAGAATAAAGATGTCAGAGTAAAAGCAGGGATTCACTTGAGCTCTCCCCCAAATCCTTCTAAATACCTGTAAAAATGACTCTAAATAAATTCTAGAGCAGTAGAACCCACAAAAAGAGAGAGTGAAACAAATTTCCATCCCAAGACAACCTGAATGGTTGACAGGAAAGGCACTGAACTGGGAGAGAAACACAGTCCAGTACGACCATGCTGGCACAGACCAGGCCTGGAGCAGGCCTCTTGGGACTATGGCAATTCCCAGACTTCTCAACCCACAAATGCTGAGGTCAGTAGGAAAGGTCTGTCGGACTTGGATGAGAGAGAAGCACAGTACAGCCTGGGCCCCAGCACAGTCCCAGGGCAGTGGCAGTAGTGGCTGCTTCTGGAGATCTCAGCCCATAGACAGTAAGGGGATAAAACAACTGATCAGAAGGAGATTACAGGAATTTCTTTGCTGGCACTGAGGCAGGGTTCTGTTGCTTTGCCCATACTTGGATCTGGGTCTCAGTTCTGGGTGGCAGCACTGGGATGAGGAAGAGCACTGGCATAGCAGAGTTTTTGGCAGCAGTGGAAAGGGAAACTTCCTCACAGTTCCAGGTCAGAAAAAGTGCTTGCAATCACTCACAGACCAGAGCACAGACCAGGAGAAGACAAAACACCTTTCCTTAGACCATACCACCTTGGAAAAACTGAAAACTGACAGGTCCCTAGAGGTATCTCTGAAAACAGCTGCAGAAAACCCCAGAAGCTTGGGACAATACACCCTCCACACTGGAAGCAGAGCCCTACCTTAACAAAGAGTTTGCAACTCAAGAAATTGGATGGGAAAATAAGCAAACAGTGGAAAAAAAACACAGGCTATAGAATCTTACTCTGGTGACAAGGAAGATGAAAATATACACTCAGAAGAACATAACAAAGTCAAAGCTCCTACATCCAAAGACTCCAAGAAAAATAAGAATTGGTCTCAGACCATGGAAGAGCTCAAAAAGGATTTTGAAAATCAAGTAAAAGAAGTAAAGGAAAAATTGGGAAGAGAAATGAGAGTGAAGCAAGAAAATCATGAAAAATGACTCAACAGCTTGGTAAAGGAGACCCTAAAAATACTGAAGAAAATAACACCTTAAAAATAGGCTAGACCAAATTGCAAAAGAGGTCCAAAAAGCAAATTAGGAGAAGAATGCCTTAAAAAGCAGAATTGGCCAAATGAAATAGGAAATCCAAAAGCTCACTCAGTTAAATAATTCCTTAACAATTAGAATGAAGCAAATGGAAGTTAGTGACTCTATGAGAAATCAAGAAATTATAAAACAAAACCAAAAGAATGAAAAAAAATGAAGACAATGTGAAATATCTCATTGGAAAAACAATTGACCTGGGAAATAGATCCAGGAGAAATAATTTAAAAATTATTGGACTATCTGAAAGCCATGATCAAAAAAAGAGCCTAGACATCATCTTTCAAGAAATTATCAAGGAAAACTGCCCTGATATTCTCGAATCAGAGGGTAAAATAGAAATTGAAAGAATCCACTTATTACCTCCTCAAAGAGATCCCAAAAGAAAAACTTCTTGAAATATTATAGCCAAATTCCAGAGTTCCTAGGTCAAGGAGAAAATATTGCAAGCAGCCAGAAAGAAATAATTCAAGTATTGTGGAAACACAACAAGGATAACACAAGATTTGGCCGCTTCTACATTAAGGGATCAGAGGACTTCGAATATGATATTCTGGAGGTCAAGGGAGCTAGGATTGAAACCAAGAATCACCTACCCAGCAACACTGAGTGTAATCAATAAGGGGGAAAATTGACATTTAATGACATAGAGGAATTTAATGCATTCTTGAGAAGTCAGAGTTAAATAGAAAAATTGACTTTCAGATACAAGACTCAAGAGAAGCATGAAAAGGTAAACAAGAAAGAGAAATCGAGACTTTTCAAATTTGAACTGTTTATATTCTTACATAGAAAGATGATATTTGTAACTCATGAAACCTTTCTCATTATTAGGGTAGTTGAAGGGAATATGTACAGAAAGAGGGCACAGGGTGAGTTGAATATGAAGGGATGATATCTAAAAAAATAAAATTACGGGGTGAGAAAGAAAAAGAAAGGGAGAGGTAGAATGGTGTAAGTTATCTTATATAAAAGAGGTAAGAAAAAGCTTTTACAATGTAGGGGTAAAGGGGAAGGTGAAAGGGAGTGAGTGAACCTTACTCTCATCAGATTTCTCTTAAAAAGGGAATAACATACACACTCAATATAGTATGGATATTTATCTTATCCTAGAGGAAAGTGGGGGGAGGAAACAAGGGAGGAGGGTGATAGAAGGGAAGGCAGATGGAGGAGGGGATAATCAGAAGCAAACACTTTTGAGGAGGGATGGGATTGAAAGAGAGAATAGAATAAATGGGGGACAGGATAGGATGGAAGGAAATACAGTTAGTCTTTCATAACATGACTATTATGGAAGTGTTTTGCAGGACTACACATGTATAACCTATGTCAAATTGCTTGCCTTCTCAATGATGGTGGGTGGGGAGGGAGGAAGGGAGAAAATTTGGAACTCAAAATCCTGTGGAAGTGAATGTTGAAAACTAATAAATACATTTTTTAAAAAAGCAAAAAATATAGTTCCTTTTGATTATAAATTCCTAAAGTTCAGATTCCATGCCATGTATGTATTACTCTTGAGGTTTCCTTGTCTTATGAAAGATCCTTGTAGATGCATCTGCAACAATAGTGAACAAAACTGTTGGAGTGACCTTCTATACTATCCATAATAAATCATATGTGGGAGGTTAATTTGCTGTGGAGCCTCTGTTCAGTTATCTTAGGATTTTGATGTCAAAGTCCCTGGCAAATTTCTATCCACTTAGCATGGCCTTTGAGATAGGCTCAGATTTGGTGTTTGTTTTTTTTTTTGTGAATACACGTTTTGATTTATTCACATTCAATAAACCACTTTAGCTTTGTGTTGCCTGTTGCTTTGGGAAGTATTTGCCAAGGGAAAAAATGCCATTGCTTGTTCCTATAGGAATAATGAATTAAAACTCCATTTATCATGGAAAGTTATCTGGTCACAATTGCTCTCATAATAAGTCAACAAAGCAGTTATTCTAGTGTGCTTTGCTGTGCTTGTCCAGTTATCCACTCCTGGAGACTATTTTTCCAAGATTGGTTATCGGTGATTTTAATAGAGTTCAGAAGTTCATATGGTTTGTACAGAAAGTTTACATAGTTGGTGAAGGCCCATTCTCCCCCAGCTGTGATATAATCAAAGAGATTAACACCTCCATAAATGGAAGGAGGGAATGAAAGTATCCACAAAATTAAATGCATATGATAAAGTAATTCAACTGTTACTAATGTTACTGATAATCCAAAGGGAAAGACTGTCCACAAAAGACACTTCCTTCGTTACTTTAAAAATAAAAAGGACCTAGAGGTGTATTGCCACTTCCATGCCCTTTAAATGCAAGTATAATCTTGTTGAGTATCTGTGGTGGTAGCTGACTTTTGTCTTCTCTCCTCCCTGCTGGATAGGGTGGGCGTGAGACCTTCTCTGGCCTGCCCAATCAACTCCCTTGGGAAGGAGTGATTTCCCTCTGCTCTGTAGAGATTTGATCAGCTATACACCATAAGGGAGTAATATGATGGCCCTCTGGACCAGGAAGAAAATTTCCTAACATTAAGGCAGAGTTGTATTCTTTTGCCAAATTGTTGTAAGATAGATAGATAGATAGATAGATAGATAGATAGATAGATAGATAGATAGATAGATAGATATAGATAGATAGATAGATAGATAGATAGATAGATAGATAGATAGATAGATAGAT
>NW_020948910.1:8947874-9005447 GCF_900497805.2 Vombatus ursinus | reverse complement strand
GATAGATAGATAGATAGATAGATAGATAGATAGATAGATAGATAGATGGATGGATGGATGGATGGATGGAAAGAAAGAACACTTATCATGCACTTATGTGCCAGGCCTTGTGCTAAGTTCTGGAGATACAAAAACAAGAAAATAAAATAGCCCCCATTTTCAAGAAGCTTACATCCTAATTGGGGAAGACAGGACATAAAAGGAAACTGAAAAATAGGGGAAAGAAGGGAGGGTAGAACCCCTGGAAACCAGGAAGTCACTGTGGAAAGACCATTAATCCAAAAAATAAAAGCACATTTTTCTAGGGTTATGTCATTTTTCATTACTAGGTGTCATCATTCATTACTGGGTGACTCAATATACAGAAATTTGCTGCATCAAGGAGAAGTAGATATCATATAAAATTCTCATTTCTAGAAGTGTAACTTTCTATATCTCAATTCTCTACTGCCACTCTTTCATTTGGATTTCTGTTTGCTCCAAGACAGGAATCAATCACCCAAAACAAAATATCCAGTCAACTTGCATTGATAAAAAATGAATTGAATTCTATTTTCTAGGGGTAGAAGATATTTAAATTCCAAAGTCTGGAAAACACTAAAGACTGAGATATTCTATGTAGAAATTTTGCCATGACAACATCAATCTAGGTATGTTTTTATTTATTGGGGGATACCTGTGAGTCTTTTGGCATCAGTTGTTAGCAGGGTTAATCAGAGACAAAATTGAAAAAAATAAACCAAGTTTATGTCCAATGTCAAGCTTTAGAGTTCTACTAACTCTTCCCTTTCCGCCCTATCTTGACTCCTCCATCCCAGTGCTTATTCTGAATATCAATAATGGGGCAAAAATTCCTTGGCTTGACACCTTCATTCTGTCAGTTCAAAGCTTATTGTTGCCATGATGTCCTCCTCCAAATCAAAACTCAGCCTTACTGTCATCTGTTCTCTCAGGGCCAGTCTTAATATGCCTGATGATTAGCTAACTTATTAAGCTAATCTATTCTAATGAGGATAGAAAGCAATCAGAGACTCCATAAGTGTACTTTTTTCCTCTGGTTATCACACATAAGTTTAAACTGTGGGTTTATGGAGCTAATACCCTACCCTACTTGCCCATTAACAAATGGCATAAAGAAGATTATAATGGTGGGAAATCACCCTTGGAAGTAAAGAGCATAGTGAGTTGATAGGAAGTCAGGAGGAGGTGATTGTGTAATAAGGAGTGTGTATGTGTGTGTATGAGTATCTTTAATAAGCCTTTAAAATCAAAGCCTTGATATGCATATAACATTTTCCTTTATCTATATAGATGACTCTTATTTTTCATTTTAGATGACAAACTACTAGAAAGGTACAGACATTATCTGTTCGTTTTGCTTTGTACAGCATGCCTACAGATGATTATTTGATGGTGACAAAGACACAGTGAATTATGGTATCAAAACTCCTGGTGTCATAAATCTCAGCTTCTCTGAAAACTCATCACATCTCACTTGTACATTTCTTATTAAATTCTGCTTTTGATTATTGCAATTTGATTGTAGCCTTAGTTCCCCTATAAGATTGTTACATCTAGGGGGAGGGGTAGGAGATAGGTGGAGCAGAGAATTGCATTCTTTTTTACATCCTATTTGATTTCAGTACAGAATGCTGGACATAGTAAGTACCTAACAAGTGTTTGTTGAATAAATGGATTAATGGATGAAAAGGCAAAAAGGAACAAATCCAGAACAATGAGTTGTTTACTTAACATTTCCCAAGTGAATTTGATGACTATGACAGAGAACTGATATGATTCAACAACACAGCAAAAAGACACTGTAAGTAGACATTCATGATTTCAGTAGACTACCTTGAAGTAGGATATATTTACAACTCTTATTTTGATTATACAATTACCTTTTATTCACAGTATAGCATCTTTCATGTTATTTTCCTGTGTATATCTTTTGAACTATAATGTACATTAAGAATAGGAAAAATACATCAAGCTTTGAAAATCCTGGCAGTTGTCACTTTAACTAATGATGTTGACAGGTACATCCCAGTGTCATATTTCTTCCAATCCTATGTTAGCTGAAGCTTCTATTTGCCCACTGGCTGTTGAAGAGGCAAGTGTTATCATTCAAAGTCCCTTGAATAGTTGGATTTGGTCACAAATATATTTATATTGCACATACACTTTAGGCTTCTTTAACTGATAGTGGTTCAGTGCTGTTGATGTCTTGAGCTGACACCAGTCCTTATTGGAACAATTTGTCCCTATGAGTGTTTGCTTCTCAAATTGTATTTATTTGTTTTGGAATTTTTTTAAAGGGGAAAAAAATGCAAAATATACTTGTCAGCAGTATTCTACAAACTCACATAGCAGAACGGTATTGATTTCATCAAAGCAGAGAGACAAAAGCATGAAAATCTACAATATTCTACATAGATTCAATAAGAATTATGAAATAATACTGACAGAATTAGCCAGTTGGGATTTGGTAGAAACTATCACACAAATTTCTAGACTTTTTAATTGACCTTTTTTTCTGGGAAGGTGGAAGGTTTAAAGAGAGAAAGTCAGAAAATAGAATCATATATGCCTGAGATTGAAACATAAAATGAGTTTTAATTTCAAATTGTGAGTGAATAACCAGATACAGAATAGAATAATGAATCGAGAGCTGGGTTTCAAATCAATAGACTCTGAGTTCAAATTCTGTCATTAACACACTCTGGCTGTGTGAGAAAGTCATTGACTTGTCTCTGTCTCTGTATGTCTCTTTCTATCTCCTCTCTGCATCTGTCTCTGTCTCTCTATCAGAAAAAAATTTCCTTGGAAAGATGAGTCATTTTCTTAATCTTATCCAACTAAAGAAACTTACATTCTATGGGGGAGCCACAGCATGTATGAAAATACATAATTTACATAAAAAAATGCAAATTAATTTGAAGGAGGAAACACTAACACCTGGGGTAGGGGACCATCAACGGTTTCAGGAAGGAGGCAGTACTTGCTCTGAGGGCAAATAATAAAGAGGAAACATTTCTGTTTTTTATGAAGTAGGATAGGTAAACCATTTTGCTTGTAAAAAAAAAAGTAAGAAACCGAAGAATTTTCATTTATAGGATGCATGGGGGAGGATTTTATTATAAGTCTTCAGTGACTACATGGTAGTATACTTTTAATCTTGTTTTGCTGCTTTGAAATAATTATTCTAGCTCAAAATGTATATAGAACTCATTTAAAATATACTAACAATATTTCCATGATTAATCAAGATGGTTAACAAACAGTTGAAATGTCCATTCAACTCTTTCAATGATTCTTTTTTGTCTTTCATCACATTTTGAATTTTTTTTAATATATTAGATTGATAATGTAAATGTCAAAGTAGTGTTGGCAGAAATTCTTTTGAGGAATGTCTCCGTAAATGAGACCCTGAACTTAAAGATTAGAAAGATCAAGATTTCAATCATGTGGGTATTCTTTTCATTGGTATAGATTTCAGACCCTTCATGCTTTCTCATTCTGTGTGATTCTTTCAGGTTTTTCTCTTAATTTCCATAGACTAGCCCCCTCGATGTAATTAAAGGATTTCTGTAGTTCTTTTAACAGATTGAATTCATGCTTTCATTCTGTTGTCTCCCATTCTCATTACATGAAAAGCTCATTTTCTTTACAGGTAATATATATCTTCATTATGTCTGCAATGCCAACCCGTTACACATAAGCCATTGTCAGTATTATACTTTAGCCTACTCACATGCAACAATGGGTCCTACCATTGCCCTTTGAATAACCTGAAATTTTTATTTTTCTGGAACTATGGTGTTTCATAAACCTATAATCTTTGACGACCTTGATATAGTATTTGCTATTGTGGATTATTCCCTTCTGAGTATCCTCTCATCCTTAGGCTTTTGTGTCATCATGATGCAGTCAAAACAATTCTGAATCTGGAGTCAGAGTGCCTGAATTTAAGTTTTGTTTTTTTCCATTCGCTACTTATGTGATCTTAGTCATTGACTAAGTCATTGACCACTCAGTTTTCTAAATTGAAAAGTAAGAGGACATCAAACTAGATGGCCTAGAAGTTTCCTTCCAGCTCTGCCTTTGACTCCCTAGTAATTAGTGTTCTCTCCTTCCTCTTATTATACCACACACACACACACACACACACACACACACACATGCACACACAGAGTTTTTTTTTTTTTCTTTTACAAGATGTATGATTAACATGACTGCACAATGATCCCTTCTGCCCCCAGTAGAATGTATTACCCTTGAAGGCATGGACAGATGATTTTTAATTTGATTTTTTTTATTTTGTTTTGATAATGTATCCCTAGTATTTGGCACAGTGCCTTGTACATAGAGGGTGCTTTAGTAATGATTCTTAGATTGGAATTTTTGACATATAACATCATTTATAGAATACTGGAATTAAAGAGATAGAGTTTTATAGCAGTAAGCAACTTGAGATTCAGGTAGATTTCCTCCTTCTACCCAATTCTCAATGTCTGACAAAATTTCCCAGGCTTTAAATCAACTCAAAGAGACATAAATTAGTGAGAAATTTCCTTCTTTCCTTCCTTCCTTCCTTCCTTCCTTCCTTCCTTCCTTCCTTCCTTCTTTCCTTCCTTCCAATATTTGGCTTAGATTTTAGCTTCTTAATATTGTTCTTCTTTCTCTCTTTTTTCAAACCAAACAATTCTTTTTGTCTTGATGCTTCTTTCCAAAGAAACCTTATGGAGTTGTAGAGCTTGGGTTACCATAATTGGTGATGCAATTTTAGATGTTTTGGTTCACTTCCCTCAGTTATTTATAGGAACACTGAAGCAATGCCTTATGGCCTCATTGGACACTTTTACTGAGAAAAGCAGTATTATCTTTCTGGCAGTGAATTCAGCCTAGCACCATAGTTGGCAATTACATGTTTGTTGAATTGAATTTTCTATTATGCTGAAAGGATACGATCATTTGCAAGGTAAAGAGAACATGAATGTGGCCCCTTCTCTCTTTTTTTTTTTGTTAACATGGTAATATATTGTAGTCTATCCACACCCCAAATTGCCATTTTATCACCCCGTGTCAATCATAACATTGATTATGTAGGGATTATTTCATTCTGTAACTTATAGCTATATGGCATCACTGGAACAACATAGAAATTTAAAAAAAAAAAAAGATTGTGCCATGCCATTTTTTTTTCCAAGGAGAGGTTTTGGGAGTCAATAAAAGCAAAAACTATTTCCTGCAGATAATTCAGTCTACTCTCTGCCTCTTGTTCTCCTGCTCCATTCTGTTCTCAGCTCATTGTCAACCTAGCATCTACCCATGGATATATGCTGATGAACAATGGCATTTTAAAAATATATGTACTGTTTTCTCTAGTTAGATTGAACTCTTTTGAGTGATTGCAAACCTAATCTAATGAAGGTGACTTTGTAGTGTTTAGTGGCTTGATGTAATCAGAACATTGTCATGTACAAATAGGAGGGTCAGAAGCACTTCCACATACATATGGAATCCATCTTCCATATGGGCTCTGTGCTGCACACCTATTTGAGAGTAGCAAACAACTTTGTGCACCATATGTCTCCCTGTTTTATTATTTGATTGCTATCAATAATCAGAGGGTGATCCATCAATGTAATCTTTTATTAATTGTTTAGGAATCTTGGATGATTTTGACATTCACATGATAGACGCTTGGTGGAGGGAAGCTTTTAGGATCTTTTATTCTGTGAAATCAAATGCTTTTTAAAGCCAACAAATAATAAGCACAGTGGGAGTTTATATTCTTCATACCTATCAGTCAATTGTTTGGCTGTAAGGATGTTTGAGTTCTTGATGGTAATAAAATGTAATCATTAAATTAATCTTGTCAAACTTAACATTAAGCTGACTTCACAAATGAGGAATAGATTGCTTTGTTTGGTATTCTCTCCTTTCTCTTGTTCTCTCCCTCCCAACTTCCCATCATCATTCATGCTTGGAAATGCTGCTGCTGTGGCTGTTGAAAAAACCCAGCTGAAGCATGATGTGTTTTCTAAGACTTTAATTGCATAATTGTGTAGCTTCTGGTTCACATCAGTGGGCATTATGTGTTTCTGAGAAAAATGAATCACAGAATCTTAGAATTAAAGGGACTTTAGAGGTCATTCTAGTCAATCCAATGCAGCAACCCTTAGGCAATGTCCTTGACAACTGATAATCCCACATCTCTGCCTGAACACTCCCAGTGAAAGGGACCTCAATATTTCATGGAAACCTACTCTATTGTCAGACAGCTCCAATTGTAAGAAAGACCTTTCTTATATTCAGCTAAAATCTATTTCCAAATATTTTTCAATCCTCTGATTTTAATTCTATCCCTGGAGCAACACACACAATTCTAAAATGCCTTCCACATGACCAACTTTCTGAAGGCAGGTATCTGCTTTCTCAGTCTCCTCTTTTCCAAAAAAAAAAAAATCTATTATTTTAATTGTTCATCACATGATATAATTTCCAGAAGCATCATTATCCTTGTCATCTTCCTCTGGAATACTCTAGAGTGTTAACTGATTATATATTTATATTTGAAAAGCTAATATTGAGTACTGGTATAGTTCTTTCCAGTTTTTCTATGAAAAAGTTGGTGCTTTCTTAACAACCATATTTTATCCATTTGTTTAACAAACATTTATTACCTATTTGTTCTAAAATGATGGTTTAGGGGATACAGGGGATATCAAAGTAAGTAAGAAATGTTCTTTACCATGAACTTTGGTTAGACCCAAAGATAGTCATAATGAGTCAATGCCATCTTGGAGGGAGGTCACTAGAGAATCTGTCAGTGATCTATGCTGGACCCTGTGTTATTCAACAACATCATCAAATTTATTCTTGTTTGAATCACAGATTGGTAACAAGGAAATGGATAGCTAACACTTAAATGGCAGTATAAAAGGAATTCAGTAAGTTAGCATGATGAGCTGAATCTATTAAGATAAGATTTAATATACAGCATTAAATATACTTAATACTGTTTAATACTGTTAATTAATAAGTCTTTGAGGCTATATTTGAATTTAGGTATTTCTGATCTCAGGTCCAGTGCTCTATCCATGATGCCACCGCTTTCATAGGTATGTTTCTGTATCTTCATGCCGCAGGTTTGGGTCCACTTTATTTACTTTGCTTTAAAATACAACTTCACAAATACAGGATAATATAGTCATGGCTTGAAAGTTGTTTCTGTGAAGAAAATTGGGGGCTTTAGTAGATTTCAAGCTCAATATGAGTCATTAATATGACATTTGCATAAAAAAATAAAGTTATCCAAGCTTCCTTTAAGAGAGTCATGGTTAATAGTTTGTATTCTTCATATAGGGAAAGGTTCTTAATAATTAGACCTGTTCCCAAATGGAATGTGCTGCCTTTGGGGATGGTAGATACCCTATCACTAGAGGTCTTCAAGGAAAAGCTAGATAATCACTTCTTGACCATGTTACACAGGAGATTTTTGTCTAAGCTGGATTACACTTATTGTATATTATTTTTCATTTTAGTTATTTTTATTTATCACATGCTAGATTTTAAGCTCCAAAAGGGCAGGGGCTATGTCTTATCTAATAGTTTAATTTTCTTCAATTTCTACAACATTGATCTGCATTCAATGCATGCATACATATTTTTAGTTGAAATGAGCCAGTGTGACTAGAACAATGGTAGTTAAATATATATATGTTTGTGTATATATTCATACATATGTATATATATGCTATATGTGTATATATACGTACATATGTGTATATGTATGGAAATATACATATATACACACAAATATGGAGGCAGTTAGGTGGCTCAGTGGATAGAGTGCTGAGCCTTGAGTCAAGAAGATCTGAGCTCAAATCAGTCCTCAGACACTTATTAGTTGTGTGACCCTGGGCAAGTCATTTATCCTCTTTGCCTTAATCTACTGGAGAAAAAAAATGGCAAACCATTCCAGTGTCTTTGTCAAGAAAATCTCATGGACAGTATTGACCTGTTATGGTTCACTAGGTCACAAAGAATCAAACTTGACTGAACACCTGAATGAAACAACACATAGATACATGTGTGTATGTGTGCAATGCACATGCATACATATATACATATACACATATACATGCATGCAGCTCATTTTTTCAACTCTCACCCACACTGGCAGCTTTGGGTTCCCAGGGAACATCTGCCAACTTTTCCTCTTGGAATTTTTTCATTAAGTAATCCTATTAGACTGAGTTTTCTAATGCTATTTAATGCTCATGCGTCCCCACCAGGGAGGTGCTCCTCCAAAATTGATTAAGCTGTTGTCATAAATTATCTTTTACAAATGTTTATTTACTGAGAAGGTATAACAAAGTTAGAGGGTATGAAACACATCATCCTAACCAGAATATACCCTCTCACACACTCAGTCACTGGGTACAGTGGGCTCAAACCTAAAGCATGACGATACTGAAACATATCTATAAAAGTAACATATGTGGGTAGCTAGGTGGTGTAATGGATAGAGCACTGGCCCTGAAGTCAGAAGAACCTGATTGCAAATGCAACTTCAAAGACTTACTAATTCTGTAATCCTGGGTAAGACATTTAACTTCTATTTGTCTCAGATTTCTCACGTAAAGTAGAGATAATTGCACCTACTTCCTAAGGTTATTGTGAGGATCAAATAGCATAATGATTGCAAAGTGCTTAGCACAGTGCTTGGCACATGCTAAATGCTTCTGTTTGACTGGAGAGTCAGAAGGACTAATGGCTATTATTATTACTGGACATTGTTTTTATTGTTATAATATATTAGATTACTACAATTATTATGTGGCCTAATTCATCCAGGTAATCCTTTTTTTCCTTTTTCAAATTTGCTATCAAATTTACTTTTGGGTGTGGTGTATCCTGACTCCAAGTTAAAGTTTCTTTCCATTGTAATATAACCACTTCAAATTTGGAAATCATCCATAGGAAAGAGATAATTGAAGCTGTGAGAGTTAATGAAACTTATTATTTCATCAATGTAGGGGGCCCCTAGTGAGAAAACTCCCTCTACCAATGCAAATCTTCATTTGTCCTACTTACAAGCCTTGGAGACTTGTCTGGAGGACTTGGAGCTTAAGTGATTGTCTAGGCTCGCAAAGGTAGTTTGTGTCAGAGATAGGACTTGAAGCCATTTCTTTCTGATTCTGAGGCTGATTCACTATCCATTATGCCCTGCCATGTTATAATACATAAAAAATATATAAAGTATGTATGGTAACATAAAATTTTTGCATGTATTTTCTTGTATGTATATACACACGTATGAATATGTACATACATACATAAATATAATTTCTGAATATATGTTGCTCTTTCTTCTTGTAATATAAGTTCAGAAAAGACATGGTGAATCTTGATCAATGTTGATTTTGCCATCACTTAGAAGTTTCCCATTTCCTTATTTATAAACTGAAATTCCCTCATCAGATTGTAATATATTGTCATTATACCTTTCCTTCATCTTGTATCCCCTAGTTTCATTTTTCATTCTCATTGTGACTTCCAATCCTTGCAACCCTCAGTTCTTTCCCAGGTCATCAACCCAGCACTGACTACGTGCTCCTCCCTATTCCATCTTGACCTTTTTGGTGAACTAGTTCAACTTTACACTGTTCTTTTCTCTAGAGACCCTTGCTCCCTAACCCTGCCAACAATGTAGCCCTGCCAAGCTTCATTCATTTATTACACCTACCATCTGATGCCTTTGTTCTTACTCACATGATACTTAATGAAGCTAGAGAAAAAATCATGAATCTTGCTGCCTAAATCTTCTACAAATTTATGTTACATAATCTCAACTGGACCCTCACTGTGGCAAGGCAATCCTTTTACTTCTCCCTAATTGATTTATCATCCAAGTCAATGCAAACTTTTCGAAACCTTTTCATCTATCCTTAAATTTCCCATGGCTCTACCTCCCCCCACCCTCTCAGCTCAGAGCCTTGTCTTATATTTTACTGAAAAAAAATTGAGGCCATTCACTGAGATGTTCCTCTTTTTTCTATTTTCCTCATCTTATAATATTCAGATGCCTTCCATTGTTGTTTTTTTCTTCATCCTTGTCTCACATGAAGAGGTGGTCCTTCTTGCCATGGCAAAGCCTTCTACGTGCATATCTCATTTCATCCCATCTTCTCCAGCAGACTTCCCTCTCTAACTTCATTATTCTGTCATAATATTCAATCACTCCCTGTCTGCTGACTGATTCCCTACTGCCTACAAATATGTGCATGATACTCTCATCCTCAAAAACCCCCTGATTTGATCCGTCTATCACTAGTAGCTATCATCCTACATTTCTTCTCCCTTTCATGGATAAACTTGTTAAGATAACATTCTACAATCAATGGCTACACTTCCTTTCTTTTCACTATGTTTTTAACTCTCTACAATCTGGCTTCTGACCTCATCATTCAATTGAAACAGTTCCCTCCAGAGTTAATCATGATCTCTTAATTGCCAAATTCAATGTCCTTTTATCAATCTTCATGAATTCTCTGTAGCTTTTGCCACTATTGATCACCTTCTTCTTGACAGTCACTTCTCTCTAGAATTTAATTCCATTACTATCTTATGGTTCTCTTCCCTCCTATCTGAATAATCCTTAGTCTCCTTTGCTGGAACTGAATCCAGATGATGTTTGCTAATGGTGGTTTCTCTAAAGCCTCAAGCCTTCTTCTATACTATTTCTTTTGTTTACGTTATATAGTTGATGCTTTCTCTCCTAACCTTTAGTTTGCAACTTACTACTGGACATTTCAGACTAGATGATTTAGACATTTTAAACTCAACATATTCAAAGTTAAACTCATTACCTTTTCCCCAAACCCTCTACCTATTCAAATTTTCCTTTTACTTTTAGGGCACCATCATTCTTTCAGTCACCCAGGCTCACAATCTAGATGTCACCCTTGACTCTTCACTTTCTTTCAGCTCCTCTCCCATGTATCCAACCAGCTGTCAAGTGCTGTCAATTCTATTTTAGTAGTATATCTCATATATACTCCCTCCCTCCTGTCCTCTGTTACTGTCAGAAGCTAAGTAACATTAAGTTACTGCCATGGTCCAAGCTCTCATTACCTCACTTCTAGACTATTGAAATAGCCTGCTTGTTGATTTCCTTTTCTGAAGTCTCTCCCAACTCCAGTCCAGCTTCCATTTAGCTGTGAAATTGATCTTCCTAATTTGTAAGACCGCTTTTTTAACATTTTTTTTTGGTATTCAGCATTTAGCACAGAGAAGTACTTAATGGGTACTTGTTGGCTTGACTTGATTTCACTTATTAGATAAAAGAAGGGAAACAATAGAATGAATGTAAAAGTTAAGAACTCTGACAGCAGTGGACAGACATTTAAATATTGGAATGTAACAGGTCTCTGAGCACTAGGAGTCTAGCTGGCTCAGTGAGCATATGGTCAATTGGTTGAGTCCCTAGGGTCGGGATTTAGAGGACAGGAACTCTTGTGGCCAGTATAAAAGTAACCCCACCGACAGGTCTACATGTCATCTAATGTACTTCTAGGTCCCCAGTGGGGAACCAGCCTATGGTATTTTCTCTTCTGAAACAGTCACTTTGTCTACAATGCTAACAATGAATTTTTTTCTAAAGATGTGCATATGAAATTTCTGAATCTCTCTCTGTCTCTGTGTCTGTCTCTCTCTGTGTGTCTATCTCTCTCTCTGTCTCTCTCTCTCTGTCTCTGTCTCTCCTGCCTATCATGGCCTATTCCTATCTTTTATCTTTTGAATAAACTTTAGAAAAAAGATTAACCATTCCATGGAAATAGAGCCTGTATTTCTTTTTGTCATCCCCAAAAGGAATATCACATATAGGCTAAGGTATTAGTAACTGAAAATGACATCCTTATCCCTATTTTAAGTCTTTAAAAAGGTAAGGTTTAGAGGTTCTTCTTTGCAATTCCTTCCTTTTTTCCTCTTAAATTTGAAAGCAATGTTAGTTAGAATCTGGACATTTTAAAATTTGATTTATAATCATCTAAACTCCAAATCAACAGAGGTCTCTTTCTAACATTGATTTACTCTCAGAGGGTCATTCATAAACACATTCATTACAGACACACTCCACAAATATTCAATAACACATCAATCACAGAGCTGTTTATGTTAGGAGACACAATTGAAATTGAACAATATAATTCAATAAAATTACTGGTCTTTTTATTTATTCATCTAAACCCTAGTTGTTCAGTCACTGTAAATAGATCTGCTGAAAACAATTCTCTTTTTTGTTGTTCTGGGATTGATCTTCTTGAACACATGATTATTCTTAATTCAGACAAAATATTTCATTACTCTAAGTATATGAAAAGGAATTAGGGCCATCTGATTGCAATAAAGGGTGAGGAAGGAAGAGGCTCAATAAAAGAAAATCAAACCTGTTTACAAGTCTAAGATTTAAACACTTGTGAGGTTTTGTGGTAGTGGAAACTATATGCATATGTTAAAAATGAAACCAATGAATTCTGGATAAACACAGGTTTAAAATGTCCTCAGTTAGATTCTCCTTCTGCTTTGCACCCTTACTACCTCTCCTAAACACAGGGCTTCCTTTGATTCCAAATAAGGTCTATTCAGGCACCAGACCAATGAACTATGGATGATGTAGCCGATGGGATGTATCGGAGAACATAAAGCTTCCTTTTCAGTAGGTGGAAGTTTAAAGTAAGAAGGAAAGCTAAGGAACATAATGGTCTTGGATTGTTTTGGCGGCATAGAAAGAATGGTGAACTTACTGTCATATGACATAGTTTTGATTCCTGGTTCTATTGCTTACAAATTCCTATAACTTATGCAAATCATTTTGCCTCTCTGAGCTTCAGTTTTGCTATCTCTAAAATGATATCACCTCCTCTATCTATTTCACAAGACAGTTTTGCTTGATAGACTGTAAGTTTCTTGAGGACTGAGACTGTTTCACTTGTGTCTGGGCATCTCCAGTGCCTGGCACATAATATGTGCTTAATAATGCCTGTCATTGATTGACAGAAGGATATTTCAAGGATCAGTGATAGTACTGGTATGAGATTTTTTTCTCTCAGCATCTCTACCATTTAATGGAATGTCATTGAAAGTTACTATGGTTGAAAAATTCATCATCCTAAGGCCAAATTGGGGATGATCCTCTCTAAATCTGGCTAGGCTGGTCTTTGGATAATTGATATACCATTTATTATCAAGATTGTCCTTGAAACATTTTTATGTTGATGGGACTCACAGAGCTTGCATTTTTAAAGGCATAGCCTTTGAGAACCTTGGGTTACCTACAGGTCTCTATGAATCACCAGGATTGGAATTTAGCAGAACAATGGTGAAATGAAAGGATGAGATAAGATGAAATTATAAAATATTTTAGTTTAAAGGAAACAAAGATGATTTTAGGAATGAGGAAACTGAGCCTTGGAAAAGTTAAATGAATTGGTGAAGTTTGCTTATAGCAAGAAAGTAGCAGAGCCAAAACTGCAACCAAGACCTTCAGAACCCTTTAATTGCTTTGTAAAAGAATTGTATATCATAAGTTGCTCTAATATTGGAAAATATTAATATCATTATTGTCATTATTACTATCTTATGCAAGTGGTTGGCTTTGGTTTCCCAAATCTGTTTTCTATTTCCAGTTCTTCCACCTTGAATACTTGATACTAGTAATATGCTAAGTGAGACCCTGAGGGTGAATCAGTAACAGGTTGCTAAATACATTTGGAAACTTTTGTGTATAATTTTTTTTTTTTTACAAAAATGAGCACCATCACCTTGGAAACTACTCTATGTGAAGGATTTTTTTTAAAGTCAATGTGACCTTGAGTCTAGGCGAGATCTGATTTCCAGCTCAAATGTCTATACTTATGACAATCAGAGGCAAATTATCGGAGAAATATAGCTAATAAGTATCTGAGGCAGGATTTGTATTATGAGAGTAGAAAGTGAATTTGAGAATGAGAGACAAAACAAAAGAGACACAAAGAGATAGTAAAGTGAGAGAGAAAGAAGGGAGGAAAGAGAGAGAGAGAGACAGAGACAGAGACACAGAGACAGACAGAGACAGAGATAGAGAGACAGAGAGACACAGAGAGAGAGATCATACCCTATATACTGTCTTAAGAAATTGTGGGATCTGGAAATTTTGAAATCTGAAAACAGCTCTGAAGAAAACAGGCATTTTACTTCCATGTGGCAGGGCTTTTTACTTGTATTCAGACACTTCTATTTTTATTTCTCCAAACTGGGCTCATTTCCAAGTAGGAAGCTGTGGAATTATTGCACTTACTCCCACGCTTCATGTAGTTCCAATATAACCCTATGGTTTGGTCAGCCTCCTTTCTCTTCTCCCCTTCAACATGTACGCTGAAAATGGATTACAGTTCCTTATAAACAAAAATTGAAAAGAGATAATAATTATTATATATTTTTAAGGAAAGAACCACCACTTACAAACTATTGATTCTACTCTCCACAGATGAAGTTTAATTTGGATCAGAATGAAATATTTTATATAATCTAATGTCTATATAAGTGTTCCTGACTCAGGTGCTGCTTGATTTCACAACATATCATTGAAGTTATTCTTCCTTTATTTTTTTCTTTCCATTGCCTTGCTGAATTCTGAGGCATTTAAAAGCTTACTCCTTTATGTTTTATGCAATGGAAAAATTGTTGTTGATGTCTCAGCCTTGAAAGGCATCGACTTGATCTAAAAACAGAAAAAAAATGTAGAGACTGGCCCTACATCCTATTGGTTGTTTGGAAACAGCTGTTTGATGCCAAGTTTGTACTTTGCTTCTTATCAGCCCATTTGGTAAGATCAGAATGTGCCTGAATAGCTCTGAAGGTTAAAGTGTATTGACTGCATTTTCTCCTGCTACAATTCTAGAAGGCCAGCTAATAGCATCACTGACTGCCAAGAGCAACTACATTCTGCATTTCTCATGATAATGACACTCAGTGGAATTTTTCATGGCTTATATACATCATGATACCTTTACAGTCTATGTCACATCAAGGATAAGAACAGCAGGTATGTCTGCCAATAGACCTGTCAGGTCTGGCAAGCCAACATGTGGAATTGTCCCTCAAATATACATTGCTAGTCTCCCATCAACTTGTAATGATATAAGGCCAAAACTAGAGTCTTATACTTGTGACTATTGTTCTGCAAGTCTTCACGGTGCTACTTTTATCACCTGTAACATTTGTCTGTCCATAAGGGACATTATGAGTCTTGCATTTGATCTCTATACAAATACCTCCACTCTGACCTACCTATCCTGGTTGTAATAAAATAATCATCTCTTGGCCCTTTAGACAGAGATGTTCTATTAGTCTTCCTGACACTTGGCTCTAACTTGCTTACAATATTTTTTCCCAGTCATTATTTATGAAGTCTTCTACAATACTTCTACAGCATCAAAGACAGAGCTTGTTGACTGTGATCATTATTTCAACAGTCATGGGGTAGAGTAGAAAAAGCAAGAGACCAGGAATAGGAGAACCAAGATCTAGTCCTTTGTGTAGCACTAACTAGCTGGATGACCTTCACCTACTTCACATCTCCGGGTCTAAGTTGTCTCATCTGTAAAATGAAGAAGTCAGACTAGATAATCTCTAGAGTCCTTTAAAGGAGCCTGGCTCTGTCAGTTTTTGAGAAAAGAATGCTATACTTTAATGATGTATGTAGTGCATTTCCCTATGAGATTACCTTAAAAATAAAACTGAATTAGTTACAGAATGTTGAAAGTAACTGAAATTATATTCCTCAATCAAGTTACTTTATGAAGTAAAACAACACCAACTTAGCTATGCATATTTTATCTCCCCCAGTAGAATATTAAGATCCTTGAGGAAAGGGGCATTTTTGCTTTTTTTTTTTCCTTCGTATCCCCAGCCCTTAATACAGTGCACAAAGTAAGTACTTAGTAAATATTTGTTGATTTCTTCATTAAATACTATGCAGGAGACAGTGTGACATAGTAGATTAAACAGTGAAGGAGGAGTCAGGGAAACCTGGATGAAAATTCCTCCTCGGATACTAACTGTGTTCTCCAGGGCTTACCTTTCTGAACTAAAGTTCCTTTTCTGTAAAACAGAGGGACTGCACTCCATGGCCTTTAAGAGTCTTCTAACTTTAAATTTATTTTCCCATGAATTATTGATATTTAGCCTAAATATTTTCACCTTATAAACTGATCACTTTATAAGAATAAAAAGAGACTCCATGGTCCAGATTTTGAATTCAGAAATAAATTTTCTGATTCAGAAAAGATTTCTAAGAGAAAGTGAGTAATCTCTTGCAATCCTTATTTGTAGCACTTTGATGTTCACACACAGATAATATATGGTTGTTTGTCAGTGCTATTTATCTAACTATCTATATATTTATGTGATGCCTATCACTGTAGTACCCAGAGACCTCAACAAGTCCGTGATCTTAGCATAAAATAGTGCTTAAGTGGTAGGAGAATATCTGTCTTTGCCTGACTGCTATAAGACCTAAACAATAGGAGTTCATGTGATCTATTGAACACTAGTTAAGGGTAAAGAGAAAGAAATAGAACAGTCAATCAGACAGGTCAAATTTACTAAGTGCCCACAGCTCTGAGAGTGCTGTAAATGGCAGCTCATAGAGAGTGCCAAGGGAAAGTTTTCAAGATACAGTCACTTCTTAAAAAGAACTTACAATCTATTCATATGAGCTCTATGTACATGACAACCAAAACTCATTTCAGATGGGAACTGACTAGTAAACACAGCTATAAGTATAAAAAAAATACTGTTTCTCTCCTCTGAAATGCTTTGTTAAAGCATTTTAATAGAATTATATATTTTGAGCTAGAAGGAAGCTCAGAGATCCTAAGATCATAGATTCAAAGTTTGAAAGGACCTTAGAAACTAACAAGTCTATCACACTCAATTTTATAGATGAGGAGACTAAGGCAGAGAGGACAAGTAATTGCCCAGGGTTATATAGCTAGTAAGTATCTGAGGCAAGATTTGAACCCAAGTCTTTCCTGCTCCACATTTAGTGCCCTCCCTACTATGCCATCCATTCTCCTCATTTGTAAAATGAGGAAACAAACTTGGAGCGGTTCTGTGATTTCTCCTGGTCAGAAAGGTAGCAAAGAACAGAGTCAGACTTTGAAGCCAAGTCATCTACCTCCAATTCACTGTTCTTTCCATCATACTGAAGGATGTTTTTTGCTATAGAGGGGTCAGAAAAACTAGGTCCTGAGGGTCAAATTGGCCACTTATTTTTGTATGTGAGGGAGCTAATAAAGGTTTTTTTTTTACATTTAAAAAAACATAATAAAACTTTATTAAAGAATATTAAAAACCATTTTTTAAAAACAATCAGGGTTAAGTGACTTGCCTGGGATCACCCAGCTAGTAAGTAACTGTCTGAGGCTGGATTTGAACTCAGGTTTCCTGAATCCAAGGCCAATATTCTATGCCCTATACCACCTAACTGCCCCTAAAACCAGTTTTAGAAGGAGGTGACACAGAAACAGTCAGCAGAGGATTTGTCCCATTGATTCTAGTTTTTCAACACCTTTGGATGCTACATAACACTAACCTACACTAATTGTTTTAATACAATTTCATTTTAGTTCAATTAAAAATATTTGTTAGGGCAACTAGGTGGTATAGTGGATAGAGTACTGGGCCTGGAATCAGGAAGAACTAAATTCAAATCCATCTTTAGACACTAGCTTTGTGACCCTGGGCAAGTCACTTAACCTTGTTTGCCTGAGTTTTCTCACCTATAAAATGAGCTGGAGAAGGAAATGGCAAACCATTCCAGTATTTTTGTCAAGAAAACCTCAAATAGGGTCATGAAGAGTTGGATACAACTGAAATGATTCAACAACAACAATAAATAAACTTCACTGACCATGATCATGCTACTGTACAAAACTTGAGTCAGAGGACTAGGAGATGATTCAAGGAATAAGTATTAAACTACACACTGGAAGCAAAAAAAATATTTAAAGAGGTGAAGATGTGGAGGAAACCTGCTCCTAGGATGAGAGATAGTGTATACAAAATATACAAAGGCATAGGAGGGCAGAAACAGAATGAGTACCATATGAGAATTATAGGATTTCAGTTCTTTGAATGAAGGGGAGAATGAATATCTTAATTTATCTTGCGTGATAGCTCAGATGTTTTTATAGAGGATATGTACACACACACACACACACATATATGTATATACATATGTATCTTGACTTTTAAAAAGTTCCTCTATACAAAAAAATCTGAGTTATCAAGTCACACACACGTGTATATGCATATATGCATATAGATATACATGTGTATGTATATGTGTGTCTGTGTGTTACACAGTGTTCAGAGAAATGGAACTGGATAAGGACTCCATTAACAGCCAACTTTAACCATCTGTCCTTAGTTTTTCACCTTTTTTCTACTTCTTTTGTTGGGATTAATAATGAAATCAACATTCTCTTTGTTATTTTTGTGGGTGTGGCAATCTACATTCTAATGGCATGATTAGGATTTTTTCAATTCTTAGTGTGGAGATGCTTAGGCCAAAGCTCCCTTCCCAGACAATTACTTTCTTTATACCTATCCTTATCAGCTCCTGTGCATATGCAGAGATAGCTGAGCTTGGGCAGAGCCAAAGGCAGTGACTAAGAAGTAGGAACTACACGTTGGGAGAACAAAAAGTATGTTCAAATACCAAAGAGGATGACCCAGACTTGAGAGTGTGTGGATATCCCTCCCTTTTATTTTTACCTTCATCCTCAAAACCCACATAAATACATAGGCTATATGTATATGTCTTTTGTTCCCCAAATAGGATGCAACATTCTGGAAGCCAAAAATGACTAATCATAAAAACAAGCAAACAAATAAATGAAAGAGGAGATGAAAATGGAAAAGAGCTATAAAACTAAAACTTGTTTTCTCCTGTAAAAGGAAAATGAAATGTAAATATATGTGTAGGTTGGGTAATATAAGTGGATAATTTATATTATCTTGGGTAAGTTACATGAAATGTTGTTAATCAAATCCAGGCAGAACTTCACAGAGGATTCTACAGGGTAGCTTGATGGTGCAGTGAATACAACGATGGACCTGGTATCAGGAAGACTTATCTTCTTGAGTTCAAATCTGGCCTTGGACACTTACTGACTGTGTGACCCTGGCAAGTCACTTAACCGTTTTGCTTCAGTTTCCTCATCTATAAAATGATCTGGAGAAGGAAATAGCAAACCACTCTAATATCTTTAACAAGAGAACCCCACAAGGGGTCATGAAGAGTCAGACCTAATTGAAATGACTCATCAACAACAGCAACAACCAGTCTTTAAGCCTTGACTAAGACAATTTTTCCTCATTGTCACCAGGTAAAACTCAAAGCTAAACAAGTGCTCAGAGTTAATGCTGTATGTAAAGGGATAGGGGATATTAATAAAATTCTTCTTACAATAACTTACACTTATATAGCATTTTTAAGGTTATAATGCTTTCCTTACAATTACCCTATGAGAAAAATTGCATTATAATCCCTATTTCACAGATGAGGAAACATTCTCAGAGAAGTGAGACTTTCTAATAGAGATACTAACTGTTGAAAGTAGAATTCAAACCTAAGATTTTCTTTTCTTTTTTTAAAAATATGCTTTAATGATGCTTTTTGTCTTTATACCATTGCCATTTACCACCTAGCCCCTGGGAAAAACAAGCAAACATGCTTTTATGTGTGTTACTAAACCATTCCTTCCAAAAAGTAAAAAATTCAGAATAGATTAGGTGATGTATATAATATCATCTTAATACCCACCTCAACCACTTTCCAATTTCATTATCCCTTCTAGGGACAGTTAGGAGGCGCCATGGCTAGAATTCTGGATGCAAAAGTCAAGAAGACCAGAATTCAAATCTGGCCTCAGACATGTCTAGCTGTGTGACCCCAGGTATGTCACTTACCCTCTGTTTGTTTTAGAATAATAGCACTTATCTTCTAGGGATATTGTGAAGATCGAATGAGATAATAGTTATAAGGCACTCAGCACAGTGACCGGCCCATAATAAGTGCTATATGAATGTTAGCTGTTATGATTATGATTATATCCATTAGTTTTTCAATTGCTCAAAGTTAAATTTTCTTTGTTTTCTTCAAATTTACATTACTATAGACATTACATTTATGGGCAGCTAGGTGATACCATATGTAGATCACAAGGGCTTGAGCTAGAAAGAACTGTGTTCAAATTTGGCTTCAGACACTTACCAGCTTTGTGACCTAGGCAGGTTCCTTAACCCAATTTGCCTCAGTTTCCTCATGTGTAAAATATAATCAGACGTGACTGAAATGGCTAAAAAACAATAGCAACACGATATTTTCCTCTTGGTTTTGCCTATGTAGAGTGTAGACTCTGGTCCCATTCTTTAAGGACCAGGACTGCTAGGTCACCTTACAGAATCCCAGGGTAACCTGCAGGAATTGTCAACTCCCACTGGCTATTTTCCTCCTACTGTTAAAAGTTCAGTGACTAGCACCGCAGTTCCATTTAATTAGTTAACATTGATTGGTTTTTTAAAAAGAAGTTTTACTTCAAAGGTATGGCAAAAACAGATGTAGCAACATTTCCACCTGTTCCTTTCACCTACATGTCCCCGGTCACTGGGGGAATAGGTTCAAAATTTTGTTCAGTTCTTCCATAGCATTGAAAAATTAAGCCTTGAAACAATATCCATTCTTCTTCCTTTTTTAAAACAATGATGCAGAACTGTCCTATGTCCTTCACCACAACAAAGTAATCTTTTTATTCCTCCAGAGGTAATTTCATTTTTTTCTTCTTTCCTCAAGTCTATATCATTAATCCATCCCACTACCATCTTAGCTGAGAGTTTAGAATTTTCTCCTTCTTCATTTCTACCACATCGAATTGCTCTCTTCCATCAAGATGCAACTTGAGTACCACTTACAATATATGAAACTTCCTGAGCACCCAATTGTTAGGGCTATCCATCCCAAACTACCTTGTCTTTATTTTGCATTTGTTCTAACACATGTATATATATGTTCATATATGCATGCTGCCTTGCTTGATGGAATGTTTAAGATTATGGATTGTCTCCTTTGTATATTTGTAACTATCATCAGGGTTTAGCACAGTGGCTGGCACATTGTAGGTGCTTAATGAATACTTGTTGATTAATTTATTGACTGAATAATGGGCTCCAATATACTTATTTTATGTTGACAAAATACAGTTTTGGGAGTGGAAATGGAAATTTGTTATGGAAAATAAAAAAAATGCATTTTTAGGAATTAATATATTCTCCCATATAAACAAATGGTAACTAAGTTAACTGAATTTTTCAGTTATAGTAGGCATCAATGAAAAGTAGTCACTCCTTGTCCATAGATGATACAGAAACTTGAATATATACAGAAGAGATCTCTTCAGAAAAATTGACAATATAAAAAAAAAAACAATCTAGGAATTCTTATAGATTTGTTGAAGGTTTGCATTGGATTTCAACTTCACAAGTGTTATAGGGTTTGTGTTTAAATCTCTAAATCAAAGAGTAGACTTTTAATTTGTAGTTAATTAGATAGTAAATGAGGAGGTTAGTTAAGGGCCAGGCTTGAGGATAGGGGAGAATACAATTTATTTTTAAGAAAAAATGCAATTAAATTTTTTGGGGGAGTAACAATTTTCAGGACTCTTGTAAATAGAAGGGCCCATCTCAGCTTGATTACGCCCAAACAGCTTCCTGCAACCTCCCACTAAGTAGATGAGCAATTAGAGTAATCACAGCAATAAGTCAAAGGCACTTGCTGTTCAAACTTGGGCTGTGACTTTTCTTTTCTGGCTTTGCTCCTGAGTGATGGGGACACACACACACACACACACACACACGTACACACACACATAACCACACTCAGGCACACATAGAGAGAAACATCAGTTAACTAGAAGATGCATTATCTAGTAAGGCTTGATTTTATAGATGAAGGTTAAAAGAAGGGTATCAAAATAGCCCAGCAATGCTGAGAACAGTCACTATGGTGGAGGTATTCTTATATCTAATCCAGTCATGCAGATGGAAATCTGCCCAACAAACTATAAAGCATAAAGTCTGACTGTGAGTCAATCTGCCAGCGCAGGTTCAAGGTGACTCAGTAAAATACTGCATCTTATTTTTGACAAATACTCAAAGGCTCTGATCCACATATGGTCTGTTTGTGGTGGGGGTGAAGGTAGGAGGGGAGCAAGTAAGTTTGGCATTGAAATAGAAGGACAGGTAAAGAAACTGTTTCAAAAATGGATGAAATGAATTTTTAGCAATTGATTTACTTGGATAAAAACAAATAGTAACTAAGGCAATTGATTTTTGAGTTCCGATAGGTAGGTATTAAAAGTAATCATTCCCTGTTCATAGTTCTGTTTATGATGGCCTTGTAATATTTACATACCTCCTGACCTTGAGTTGGTTCAGTTTTGATGGGATTACTTCTAAAAAGAGAATGTGAAATAGAACTGGTTTCCTAATGTCAGTAGCTTGATGTTTTAAAAGTGACTGATAACCTACAAAAGTGGAAAGTGATAGGTCCTATCAATTACAATCAAGTTGTTTTACCTTTTTTTTCAAGTGTAGCTACTACTGTGGGCTTCATGGATCATCAAAAATCAATTAAAAACTCCTAGTCTATTGCTGCATCCTTGAGACCTTCTATATCAAGAAAAATTGTTTTTTTTAAAAGTTGCCATTGAAAAAAGAGAGGGAAAGCCATGTACAATATTTCTGTATTCAATGTTTCTTACTTTCCTCTGTTTTGTGTATCATATGCTATATCTGACCTATTGCTGATACTTATGTTTTAACTCTGATTCTTAAATAACTTACAAATTCTTCTATAGTTATCCTAATACCAACTCCTTTCTTTGCTCCTAGAAGTTGAAAAAAATGTCATTAAAAGTCAACCCTATATTTCTTACACTCATTGATAGTTAAGACTTATCAAAGATGAAATCACATGAAGATCCACTTGCTCCATAATTTTGTTATCATGGAAGATCATTTTTTATAGTTGAAGGGAATTCATCTTTTCTAGTTTATAATAGCCATAAAAAGTGAATTCTGGCATGCAGATGCTTCATACATTGGACCTCAGTGAAAGAGTTATATTTTATACCCTGAAGATGCATTGCTTACTAAATACACGCTTATGGGGAGAGATATTGTTAATACTGCTGAAAAGATGTAAATAATTATTGGGATGGGAGAATGAGAGGAAATGAAGGAAGGACGGAGAGGGAGGAGAAAGGAAGAGGAAGAGGAAGAAGAAGAAAGAAGAAGAAAGAAGAAGAAGAGGAGGAGGAAAAGAACAGGAGGAGGAGGAGGAGGAAGAGGAGGAGGAGGAGGAGGAGGAAAAGGAACAGTAGCAGCAAGAAGAAGGAAAAGGAGAGGAAGAGGAACAAAAAGAGAAGGAGGAGGAATAGGGAAAAAAAGATTGATTGATGGGTAATTGGGTGCCTTATTCTGAAAACAAACAGGGAAAGATTAAAAAAAAATCCAGAAAAGGGAGAGGACATTTTAATTAATTAATTTATTTCTAGTTTTCAACATTCACCTCCACAAGATTTTGAGTTCCAAATTTTGTCCACATCTCACCCCTTCCCCCTCCCCTAGATGGCATGTATTCTGAATACCCCTTTCCCTAATCTACCCTCCCTTTTTTCTCTCCCCCTCTTCTCTTATCTCCTTCCAATTCTATTTTCCTATAGGGCAGGATAGATTTCTATACCCCATGGAGAGGACATTTTAGATAAGCTTCTAGGTTACTAGTTAGCAATACATAGGGATTAGATTCAGCCAGCAAAGAGAGTTATAAACCTGACTTTAGATTTGTGTCACAAAATAGCGGAGACTAATGATTTGCATTTAGATAAAACATCTGGCAAGATATGATGTTGCAGCTGTTTGAGGAAAGTCAGTTGAAATGATCTCAAGATGAATATAATATCAACTGTTATTTAAAAGTAAATGTCTGATAACTCAGAAATAAATAAGATCTACCTAAAACACTAAGATTAACAAAGCTACTCTTTTAGAAAACTCTAAGAAAACTGGATTTTAATCACATATTTGTTCTTGATACAATGTATACTTCTAATCAATCACTTAGAAATTATACTTTCCCTCTACTCTATTCCATGCCCAAGTTCATTGATCCAAAATGATTATACTGTATTGCTATCTATATATGTATATACACACAGCCCATATGTGGCATGTATGCATATATATAATTTCTTTTTCATTTTAAAATTATTTAATTAATTTATTTTTAGTTTTAGCAGGCACTTTTATAAGATTTTGAGTTCTAAAGGCCCCCTTCCTTCATGCCCTCCTCCCCAAGGTGGCATGTGATCTGATATAGGCCACACATGTATCATCATATTAAACACATTAACACATTAGTCATGTTGTGAAAGAAGAATCAGAACGAAAGGGAAAAACCATGAGAAAGGAAACACACAAAACAACAAAAAAAGAGAATAGTATGTATCAATCTGAATTCAGACTCCTGAATGTGGATAGCATTTTCTATGAGTCTTTTGGAATTGTCTTAGATTATTATGTTACTCAGAAGAACTAAATCTAACAAAGTCGGTCATCTCACAGTGTTGCTGTTACTGTATATAGCGTTCTCTTGGTTCTGCTCACTTCACTCAGCATCACTTCATGCAAGTCTTTTTCCAGGTTTTCTGACATCTACCTGCTCACCATTTCTTATGGAGCAATAGCATTCCATTATACTCATATACCACAACTTGTTTAGATGATGGGCATTCCCTCAATTTCTAATTCTTTGTCACCATAAAAAAGGTTGCTATAAATATTTTGTACATGCATACACACTTTTATATAGCAATTCACATATGTACATATATGTATTGTATATGCACATATATGTGTATGTACATACATATACATACACATATATAGTTACCATATATATAGCTCTTCATGGTTTGCAAAGTGTGGTAATAGCTTATAGTTTGCATTTATGTAGCATCTACTATGCATCAGGGATGCTGCTAAACACTTTGCAAATATGATCTCATTTGATCCTCACAACAACTCTGGGAAGTAGATGGTACTATTATCTCTATTTTGTAGTGGAGAAAATTGAGATAAATAAAGTGACTTACCCAAGGACCACATGACTAGTATCTGAGGCCAGATTTGAACTCAGGTCATCCTAATCTCAAGTTCAACACTACAATAGCTATACCAAAAGCATCCAATAACATAAGTATGGTAGATATGCTATTCTCCATTTTTTTCAGTATTCTAATTTCTAATTTTCATTGTATGGTGCCAATATTATTCATTTTATATAATCTATTATGGGTTACCTTTTAATATAATCTTCATTTTACATTGTTTTAATGTGTATTGTCTCATGTATTGCTTTCTTTATAATACATTACTTCAAACATGTCTTTGGATTTTTCATATTTATCATTCCTTATGTCACAATTATATTACCTTCATATATATTGGATTACATTAACACATCATTCTTTGGGGTAAAGTTAGTTCATTGAGCACACAAGGTTACATTGGTGCAAAAACATATATTAAACTTTGTTTAACCATTCTCCTTTTGGGGCATACATGTTTGCTGCATAACTTTTTTTTTTTTTTCAGAAATACTGCTGAGGACAAAAATAGTGGAGTAGGAAAAAAATGGGACATTTTAGATCTCCCCCTGCCTTTGCACAATAACCTGATTATTCTACCTCTTTGCCTTTGGCAAGCAATTCATAAGAACAGGGTCCCTTGAGCAATTAGAGAAGGACATTAGCTAAAGAAAAATACTTCAGTTCTAGTGGCTGTCTCTTGAAGGAAAAAAAAAGGAAGGAAGAGAAGCTTAATTGATTCTAGGAGAAAAAGATCCTTGATGTAGTATGGATCCAGAAACAAAGGAGAACATAGTGATAAGAACTTAGTAAAAAGGAAAATTAAAAGTACCTCAGTAGGGGCAGTTAGGCGGCACAGCAGATAGAGCACTGGCCCTGAAGTCAGGAGGACCTGAGTTCAAATCTGGCCTCAGACCAAATACTTAACACTTACTAGCTGTGTGACCCTGGGCAAGTCACTTAACCCTAATTGTAAAAAAAAATAAGTACTCCAGTGAAATAGAGTAATTTTGAACATTCATGGTAACAAGAATAGAGTTGAATAGGAACTTTGAAATGCAAATATAAAAATCAAGAAAAAATAGTTACTAGGGGAAACAGTAAAATTATAATAATGGGGGTCCCTTTGTAGCTAGATAGATATTCTTCCTTTTTAATCTACATAAATCTATCTAAAACTTATAAAGTTGAAAAGTTAAATATAATTTTAGAAAATTTAGATACTATAACCATCTGGTGATTATTGAATGGGAATAAAAAGGAGCATGCATGTGCTTCAGCTGTGCATGGAATGTTTACAAAATTTATCCATGTATAAATACATGAAATCCTAAAAAAAACTGCTGAAAATCACAACTTTTAAACAAATCTTTTACTGACCACAATGCAACAATATTATATTAAATATAGATCTGCTGAAAAAGCATAAAATCAATTGAACATTAAATTACTTAACATTTAAAAAATAAGTCAAAGGACAAATCACAAAATGATAGCTAATTTCATTGAAGATAATGACAAGAATAATTTAACATACCAACATTTTGCAGACAAAGCCAAAGCAGTCCTAAGAGGGAAAACTGTATAGTTAAGAGATTTCATTAATCAATAGACAGAGTCAGAGATACAGGGACAGAGTGAACAATAGAGAACAGATGATGGAATAGGGCATGGAACTTAAAAATATAGAAAGAAAATTAAGAAATTAATCTTGCCCAATTAAACACAAAGATAGAAGTTCTGAAAATGAAGGAAGAGACTAACAAAATTTAAAAAAAACAAAAATAATGAATTAATAAGTATTTTTCACATTTTTATTTTTATATTTAGTTCTAATATATATTTTATGTATTTAATATAAATATATAATATTACAGATGTTATAAATAACATAAAATATAAATTAATGCATTTAATATATTTTGATAACACATACTTTATATTTATAACATACAGTGATATATTGTTATATTATATATATAACATAATAAATAATAAATGATTTTGAGGGGGTAGGTAGTTTGATTTTAAAAAGTAATAAGGAAGAAAAATCACCATTAGCAAAAGTGAAAAATGAAAATTCAAAACAAATGGAGAAATTAAAAATACATTAGAAAATATTTTCATAACGATATACTGATACAAACAAGAACTTAAATAAAATAAATGAATATTTCTTAAAATGTCAAATGCTCATATTAGCAGAATGAAAAGTAATAATAACAGCAACTGAATTTCATAAAAAAGTGATCAAATACTTCCCCCAAAGGGGGAAAAACTCTAGGACAAATTGTATTCACAAGTGAAATCTGTAAAATGGTTAAATAAAAATAAATTTCAAATTTATGTAAATTTATTTTAAAATAGCAAAGAATGTTTTCTTACTAAATTCCTTCTTTGACACAAATTTGGTCTTAATTCTTAAATCAGGGAGAGTAAAAAGAGAATAAATAAAAAAGACCAATATCTCTTAGGAGTATTGATGCAAAAAATTTAAAATATAACTGTAGGCTACAACATACAACAAAGATTATACACTATTACCGTATTGGATTTACGCCAGAAATGCAGATTTTAAATTATGAATTTAATTAATTGTATAAATTATAAAACAATTATCAAATAATTATATCAATAGATTTAGAAAAAAAACTTCACTAACAAGCACTTTCTCCTTTTCAAAACATTAAAAAAGAATAAATTGACTTTTTTATATGACACTCACATGTGTATCTGTATCTCTCTCCCCAAAGCCTAGTCAGTTATGTATTAAGAACTAACTCTGTCTAGCACTATACAAAGTGCTACAAATACAAAGAAAGTTAAAACAAAAGCAGTTCCTACTTCTAAGAATCTCACAGTGCAATGAGAAAGTAATTATATGTAATAGTGTTAAGTTAGAATCTTTTCCAATAAGATTATATGTGAAAGAAAGATATATATTTTCATTACTTTTATTTAATGAAGTGTTAGGAATGGTAGCTATTGTTATAAGGTGAGAAAAAGAAATTGAGGGAATAGGTATAAAGAAGAAAAATCATTTTTGGAAGATATGATGGTACATTTATAGTACCTTAGAGAGTCAGTTAAAAATTAATTGAAATAATAACTTCAATAAAGTTGCTGTACATAAAACAAATTCACACAAATCATTAGTATTCCTGTAAAATACCAACAAGTCCCGGCTTGAAGAGATGTATAAATTTCATTTAAAGTAACTATTTAGTGTATAAAATATTTGGGAGTTTACCCCAATATACCTATAAGAATTATATCAATATAACTATAAAATGCTATTTATAGAAATAAAAATTGCCTAAATGACCAGAGAAATATTACTTGATCATGAGTAGGCCACACCAACATAATGAAAATGACAATATTGCTTAAATTAATTTACTTATTCAGTACTTTATTAACCAAGCAATATCAGAATTACTCAATAGAACTAGGAAAAATAATAAAATTGATATGAAGACCCAAAACATTAAAAAACATATATGAAGGAAAATAAAAAATAAATAAGTAGGAAAAAGAGGGTAGTAGTGATAGATTTAAAAATATACTAAAAAGTAGTAGTTTTCAAAACAAGCTATTACTGGTAAAATAAAAATAGTGCTTTCAGTGGAACAGCATAGATATAAATGGTAGAGAAGGAAACTAACCTGATAATCTCGTGTCCAATAAATTCAAATCCTCAATTTCAAAGATCAAGTTAAAAAATAAACTGTTCAGATTATTGGACTGCAGTCTGTCAGAGATTAGGATTAGGCCAAAGCCTCACACCTTACCCAATATTAGTTTCAAATGGATACAGGACCTAGATACGAAAGGCTGCATCATAAAAAAAAAAAATAGAGAATAAATTTCATTTCAGATCTATGGATAAGAGAAGATTCCATTACAAAACAAGGGGTAAGTGATCACAGAAAATAAAATAGTCAATTTTAATTACATAAAATAAAAAAAACAATTTTGAACAAAGCTAATATAACTAAAATTAGAAAGGAAATTAACTGGGGGTAGGGGGAATCTTTGCAACAGGTTCCTTTGATAAAGGTCTAATTTCAAGGTATATAAGGAACTGATTCACATTTATAAGAATTAGAGTCACTACACAATTGATAAATGTGCTAAGGAAATGAATGAGCAGTTCTCAAGGAAGGAAACCCACACTACCTATAGTCATATGAAAAAAAAAAGTCCAAATTATTAATAGAGAACTGAACATTAAAGAAAATCTGAAATTCTACCTTAAAATCATTCTATTGGCAAAACTGACAAAAAAGAGAAAATGACAAATATTAGATGAGCTTAGGGAAAACACACATATTGTTGCACTCTTGATAGAACTGCAAATTAGTTCAGCCATTTGGAAATCAATTTGGAATTTTGCATAATAAACTTACTAAACAATATGTGCCATTTGATCCTGTTATACCACTGTTAGATTTACAAGCTAAAGAAGTCAAAGAAATATGAAAAGATACAACATGTATTTGTATACATACATACACACATACACACATATTTTGTGGGGACAAAATTCACAAAGGGGAGCAGGAGTCCACAGTGGCAGAGGTTGGAGGTAACTTAAGGCCTGTTAAACATAAATCTGGAGATTCAGGGATGGCTGATCTGAGCCTTCCTCAATTGGTGGGTTCTGGGAAGAATTTATTATTCAATCATGCAGTTGAAAAGCATTTATTATGCACTTACTATGTGCCAGACGCTGCTGAGTCTAAGGAGACAAAGAAAAAAGAAGATCCTTGCTCTCAAGGAATTTATAGTCACCAGTGGGAGAAGGGACTTGCAAAGGTAGAGAATGAAGTCAGCTGAGCCTATGTAACAGAGACAAGATATTAAACTGATCTTTATCTTTTACTTTAATTTTAGCTGTAATGACTTTATTTTGCAAAAAAAAATTTTTTTCATAAAAAGAATATGTGGTCTCTACTATCCTCTGTCTCTTCTTATGAATTCTTCCCATATCCATTGCCTTGAAAAAATATAGCCTTCCATTCTCTTCTAATTTTTTGTATTGAATTTTTATATTTCAATAATTTCTCTATTTGGATTTTGTTTTGGTATACAACATAAAAGACTCATCTAATATACCTCTTTTTTCCATTAACTGTTTTCCAGTTTGTTTTTTTTTTAGCGATTCCTGTCAATTAAAGTTTCTTTCCCAAGTATTTTCTGTTTTGGGATTTGTCCAACCTAAGACTGCTGTGTATGTTTGCTTCTATTTCTTATCTATCTAACCTGTTCCACTTATATACTTTTCTATTTTTGATCCAGCAGCAGGCGGTTTTGAGAATTACTCTTTTGTATTAAACATTGAGATCAGATTAAAAACAAGTCCCCTTCCTTATTTATTTTTTCATGATTTTCCCCTAGATATTCTTATCCATTTATTCTTCCACATGACTTTTTTCACTATTTTATCTAATTCTATAGATTTGATCAGCATAGCAAGACATCTGCAGATTAATATGTTCAGTCATTTTATTTTTATCATCTTGGGGTGGCTCAGCCATGAATATTGGAATTAGGGGAAGCACTGTGGTACAATGGAAACCACTCTGGTGCTGGAGTCACTTAACCCTATTAGAACTGAGTTTCTTTATTTGTAAAGTGAAGACTTCTGAGGTCCCTTTCCTCTCCAGTGCTGTGGTCTTAAAATCTATTCAATCAATTCAGGCTTCTGTTATTTTTGTAAAATATTGTTTTATAGTTGCATAAATCCTTTGTGTGTTTTGTTACACTAATTCTTAAATACAATTTGGGAAGTTTTCTAAAGAACATTTTGTCCCAATATTGTATCCAAAGAACACTAGAGTATGGGAATTATAAAAGGCAGGGGAATTGAAGGTTTCCTATTTCTAGGAGGTATTCCCAGCTTCTCTGTTACTCACTGACTCCTGCTGGTTTGGTGGACTCCCTCAGGCTATATATAAAGTTAGTTATTCCAATCCAAAGTATCCTTTGAGAAAAAATAATGTGGTCTCTAATTTCTTCTCTGATGATTTTGGGTTTATTATAATTCAATTTTGCTATCTCAATGTCTATTCATAAAATAGAGATTGTAATATTTACATTACTCTGTGGTGAAGGATAAATGGCATTTTTACTCCTCAGTACTTAATGAATGCTTGTTGACTGTGGAACTCTGACAATATCATGGTTAAGTAATATTTAGATCAGTTTATAATCTCAATTAAACACTTATTATACAACTACTAAACATGATACTAAGTACTGGGAACATAAAGATTAAAATGAAACAAGGCCTGCCCTCAAGAAGTTTGCATTCTACATGGGGAGACACAATCAGTGCACAAATAAGATCATACATACAAAGTATATATATTCAGCAATACAAAGTAAGCTGAAGAAGGTGAGTCCTAATAACCAAGAAGATCAGGAACAACCTCTAGGAATTGGTGACTGAGTTGTACTTTGAAAAAAGTTAGAGATTCTATGAGATAGAAATGAAGAGTTCATTTCACAAATTTTGCAGACAATAAAGTGAGAGATGAAATGTACATGAGGAAGAGTTAGCAGGTCAGGCTATCTGGAATAGAGAATATGAAAAGGGAAGTAATAGAAAAAACAGAGACAGTGAAAAGTGTATGGGAGAGATATTGTGGAAGATTTTTAATACTGGGCTAATAATTTGCTATTTTATACCTGAGACAATGGGGAGTTACTGGAAATTTTTCATAGCTAATCTTTAGTATGTTCTTTCTAGCAATTGAGTACTTTTAGCAACACCAATGAAGACTAGTCTAGTGATTCATCAAATGGTGGTTGTGAATTTCATTATTACTTAATATTTAGTAAAACAGGGTAGGCATTAGATGCAATAAGTTCAACTTACACAGAGTCAGAGGAAGGAGAGAGTGGTAGTAATTTGTTGATTCTGTCTTTATTCTGACAATTGTTAGCTCTCTCATTTCACTCCCATCTCTGTTTTTGGAATATGACTCAACTGTAGTTTTCCCCATTTCTGATCAGTTCAATTGCTGTAGTTAACTGCTAAAACTAAGTCTCAAGACTCAATTTTGTAGTAAGGGAGAAGCTCCGTGTCTGAACAGCATTTTTTCCTAGATAGATCACTGAGCTGATTGAGCCATAGTCAGCCTAAGAGCTGTTCCTGTTCTCACTCATCAGGGAGCCTAGAGAAAATGGAAACAATCCCACCTGCTCTGGGGTGACACTGTCAGCTTTGATGCTCACTAGCAAGTGATACTCGTCTATTGTCATGGCAATTTTTTGAGGTGAGGAAGGGAGTTGCATAATCAGGCAGAGAATCAAAGCCATCATTTTGAAAATCATGTTCTATACTAGTCACAAGAGCCCATGTTTCATATTAGGGAAGTACCTCTTTTTCTGCTAATTATTGGCTAACCTTTGTTTTAAATCCCATTCCACTCCCCCAATCCCACAGTGTTAAATGCCACACTGAACACTGGGTTTGCAAAGAGAAATCTGGTATGCTGCTGAATGCCCTGACATTAGGGACATCGGAGCTTGACAGAAACAGCATCTCCAGGGATGGATCAAAAAGACATAAAGATATGCTGATGAGAATATTACCACCTGGGCTGTTTCCCCACATTGCACATTTCTCATTTCCATATTTAAACTATACATATTTGCCTATTTACTTTCTGAAAGGAACTTTTTGAATGTTACTGGCCAAGAAATTAGTTTGTTTTCTTATACATACACTATCTTCTAAAGAGCTTAACTCACCTTACAACATCTCTTCGAGATAGTCAGATGATAGTTATTAAGGTCTTCATTTTACAGATGGGGACAGTAAGGCAAAAAAGAAGAAGGTAATTTGCCCAAGGCTTTCAGAAATCCATACCATGTCAATTTCAAATTACAAATAATAGTAAATGTTGGGGCATATGTTGTGTTTCCTTTTGATTAATAGGGAGGGGGCTGTACCAGATGACCTCCTGAGGTTCCTTTCAGCTCTGTGATTCCAGGATTTTAATTCTGATAAATGACCCTGATGGTAACTAGCACCAGTCTATTTCCCTATTTCCCAACTTCAAGAAAATAAGACAAAGCACACAGAGTCAAAATCATATTTCCCCCCTCCCTGCCAATTTGCAGAAGGGATATCAATTGCATTTTGGCATTATTATAGACTGATTTATTGGTGAACACAATTTGGTGGATGGGACCTGTCTCATTTGTGCCCTTATTTAGGGGCTATGTGGTTGTTGTGAATTGGGGGAGGGGCAAAGGGACAAGTTTGGTTCTAGTAAGAATACAGAATACTTGTGCTAAACAGTGTGGCCATGGATTTTCCTTAGGTTAGAGGTTGGGCAGCAGCTTGCCTCCTTTCACAGTGGAGCTGATGATATTCAGTTTTTTTTTCCCTGAGTCTAATTAAGCAGCATGCAAATTTCCCAGTAGATCTGAGTGACTAAATTGTGAATTTTAATTTTTTTTAATTAACAAAATGATTTTGTGTAGTAAGCTACAGTTTTCTTTGTTCAATTAATTTTAAAAAACAAAACAAAACAAAACATTATTTCTAAGGCCTTTGGTTTTTATGTTTCCCAGAGAGCAACAGTCTCACCTCTTAATAAGGGAAGTTAAAACTAAAGTTTTACTTCATTATTGCTTTTAGATCTCAAAGGAAGAAAACGGGTGATAAGCCAGTTTTCACATGAAGACAGACACTCTATGAAAGGTAATTGTGGATGAATTATTATTTTCCAACTCCTCCTCAGCAGCAAGTTTGATTTTCTTTTGGAAATATATTTATTGTATTAAAAAGCTCACCAAAGGGGAAAAATAAGTGAGAATGGACTAGTGTTGTTATAGGTTGTAGAAGATTTGGAAAGGGTTCAATCCTTCCCCTTTTATTATTAGCTCAGTTCTTTGCTGCATGCCCATCTAGAGTTTCAGGTCTGTTTTCAGACAAGCCTTAAGACCTGGAAACTTTGAAAAAAAAATATAACACACGAATGATTTCAATTAATAGAAGTTTCTGAAATTTGAAATTTGGACAAAGACCATCAAGGAAGTTTGGTTCCTAAAAAAAAAAAGAAAATCAAGAACAGTACAGCAAATGTTGCTGAGTATTTTTCTTTAAATGATATGGCTTACATTGGCCTTTAAAGTGCTAACTATGCTGGGCCAATCCATGTATAAAAAGAGGAAACTCCTTGGTAAGATCTTGTAGGATTCAGCAGTGGGATATGCATCCTTCTCCTCCTCACCCCCTTCAAATGTTCTTTCTACTGACATCCTGTACACAAAGCACAGAAAGCACGTATGTTATATCAGTTTAAGCTGATCCAATGTGAACTGGAGCTGAGAGATACTATTGGCAGATGTACCTAACCTTTTAATCATGATGGGTTACTTAAGGACAGACTGTTAAGCTACTGGATCCTGCTGAAGTCAAGGCCATTGTATTGCTGTTATAATTCCCCAAGCCAGAATATAAAAACACTTAATGGGCAGAAAGAACTTCCCAATAAAATGTAGGATCTCCAGAGACTCCTTCCCATTTTCTAGCTCTTGACAAATGGTCCTCATAAATATCTGTAAAATACATGTTCAGATACTTACAGTGTTTTTCAGCCTTCAGAGGCATATGGTACCTTGATTTTGTAGCAATGATGCTATTATAGGAGACACCATTTTGCCATTATTTCTATCATTTAGAAAAAAAATAGAGATTAATAGTCACCAATGCATTTGGGGGCAAGTAAATGAAACTTGAAACTATTAGTGTTCTTTATCTTTACTGGAAAAGGGTTCATCACCCCCCCTACTGGGCTCTTGAATTAAGAGCCTAGTAAAACTGACTAAAAGATAACTGGTGATAATTTTGTTAATTCTAGCTCATTTGACATTATTTCATCCTTTGTCTGAATGAAGAAATAAATTATGCCCTTGATCCTAAAAGCCCCTGGTTCTGGGTAATAGACATGGGTCTAGAATAGTGAAGGTATGAAAATGCTAGATTTAAAATCAGAAGAGCTGAGTTCCAATCCTGGCCCTGACATTTTCTTCATGGTTGACTTTAGGAAGGTCATTTAACCTCTTTGACCCTCATTTTCGTTATACATTCCCTCTTAATAGAGGGGACTATTCTATATGACCTCAAACAGTCCTTCTTGCTCTCACTCCATGGGACTATGATTCTAAATCTTATAATTTTCTGGTTTCAACCTATACTATCATCAGTTTGGAGAACTCTTGGTGTGACAAGTCTACGCACTTATATGGATTAGAAACTTGTTTGAAATTTATTGTTTTGGAGGTTTGCCTGAAGGATTGGGGTGTTATATGGCTTGCCCCTTGTCACAGAGCTAATATGTCAGAATCATGAGTTAAAAACAGGTATTCCTGACTCTGAGGCAGGTTCTATAAAAATTTATTAAGGGCCCACTATATGCAAGACACTTTACTAAGCGCTAGAGATACAAAGAAATGCAAAAGACATTTCCTGATCAAGGAGATCAGTCAAATGGGGGAGACAACATGCAAACAACTATGTACAAACAAGCTCTATTCAGGATAAATTGGAAATAATCAATAGAAAGAAGGAATTAGAGAGATGTACTGACTTGTCAAGGGTTGTATAAGTAGAAAATGTGGGAGCCTGGATTAAAATTTGTCCTCTTACTCAAAAACCACTATCATTTCAATTACATTATGGTCCCACTCTGGGTTACTATAGGGGGACTTTGTCTCCAAATAAAAAGTAGTCTATGTATAATTATAAACAATGAAAAAATAATCTGTGAATACAGCAGATATAGTCTATTATACATGTACTTTGGGTTACATATGTACTTTACAGTTGACACTACAGGACAGCTGACATCTACAGAACTCATGCTGTATGCAGCTTTTTAAATAGAACCTTGGTTTTTCTTTGAATCTTGAAATTAATGGTTTGCCAATGTATAGTGAAGAGGACAGCTTTTATGAGTTTTACTAATTCAGCTCTATACATGCTACAGTTTCTGAGATGCTTCCAAGGTGCAAGTCAATGCATCAAAGAGGAACACAACCTTAATCTCTGATTCAGATGGGCAAAAAGACTTTCTAAGCCATGCAAAATGCACCCCCCCAACACACACGCACACACACACACACACACACACACACACACACACACACACACACAAATACAAATGCCATCTCAAAGCATATGGGAATCCAGATTTATTCCCATGAGTGAGAAACACTGGGTCTATTGAATACAAAATTTATTTTTTAATGTGTATAATTACAAGCATATGTAAGCCATGGCCAAAACTAAAACTGTTTGCAGATTCAGTTGAAGGAGTTAAATAAATGCTAAATTATTAGCCACATATTTCTAACGTGGAATTTTTTTGTAGTTTTTCCATAAGATAAATAATACTTTCCGACTACCTTTTTCCTGAGGAGTCCAAAAAGGATGGAAATAATAGGAATGAGAAATAAACCAACTCCAACATAGAGTACATGAGTTATTCTCTGATTTTAGATGGACAATTCTGGTGAATTGATGTTGGATTCAATTTTTGTTATGCATTCTCAAGAGGAATATGCTATAAAAGAATATCTAATCAAGGTCTAATTCTTTGTACAAAATGTCTATTATCATGATTTTTATTATTTGACATAGTGCTAGAAATGCTAACTCTAAGATGAGACAAATAAATTGAGGGAATAAATATAGGCATAGAGGATACAGGATGATCATTTGCTTTTGCAGATTACATTATATTCCACAGAGAGAATTCTAGAGAATCAACTATAATTAATTGAGATAATTAAAAACTTCAGCAAAATAATAGCATATAAAATTCAACCCCACAAATCACTAGCCTTTTTGTATGTTAATAACAAAAGCCAGAAAGATGGAATAGAAAGAGAAATGTCATTCAAAATGACTACAATATTTAAAATATATATTAAGGAACCCACCTATCAAGATAAACAGGAACTACAAAGAACACTTTACAAAAATAAAGACAGATCTAAATAATTGAAGAGATACTAATTGCTCATGGTTAGGCTGTGCCAGTATAATAAAAATGATAATGGTACTTAAATTAAATTGCATGTACCAATCAAATTAGTACATGTTTACTTTTAGAAAAGTAGAAAAAAATAAAGAAATAATGTGGAGGAATAAAAATGAAGATTATTAATATAAATAATGAAAAAATATGAAGGAAGGTGGGGACTATTATTAATATATTTCAAGGTACACCATATTACAAAGCAGGATCATCTAAATGATTTGGTACCAATTAAAAATTAGAAAAGTTAATCAGGAGAACACATTAGGTATTCAATATACAGAAACACATTGATGTAGAATGTTGTTTACAGACCCTAATGACTTAATTTTTAAAGTAGGGAAATTTAGAAAGAACTCTGAAAAAAAATGGATTTTGACCAAGATCTTCACCATATGCCACAAGGATGCATGTCTTTATATTTAAAAGTTTATGTCATGAATGGATTGTAGGGACAAGGAAGAACAAAAGTCTTTGAACCAGAGATAAAGGAAGAAAGGGTTTGTGACCAAGCAAGGGATAGATATCATCATAGAAGATACAAAGGAAAATTATGATTTCATAAAATTGAAAAATTTTACACAAAACTAATGCAATTATAATTCGAAGGGAAACATAACTGGTAAAATTATGGCAACTTTCTATGATGAAAATTTTACATATAAGTTATAAAAGGAACTGATTCAAGGACAAAAGAATGATAGCCATTCCAAATGGTGAAAGATAAATGGTGAAAGTACTTAAAATAGGCAATTCTCTAAAAAAGAAAGCCAAATGATAAACAGCAACATGAAAACATGTTTCAGTTCACTAATAATTATAAAAATGCAAGTTAAAAGAATTTTAAATGCTACCACACAACAACCAGATTAGGAAAGATGAAAAAAAGAAAATGACAATTGGTGAAGGGGCTACAGGAAGACAGGAGAACTAGTGCATAGTTGGTGAACTATAAATTGTTCTAGATATTTTGGAAAGCAATTTGGGACTATGTCTCAGAAGTCATTAAACCATATAAACCCTTTTGATGATGCCTACACATTAAAGACAAAAATAAAGAGGAAAGAGAGCCATATGTACAAAAATATTTATTGTAATTTTGTTGTTGTTGCAAACACCAAAAAATATCTGGGTTGTGCATCAATGATGAATGGCTGAAAAATCATGACTTATGAGTGTAGTGAAATATTATTGTGCCATGAGTAGTACAGAAAGAAGTGGTTTCTGAGAAAACTAGAATAATCTTTTTGAACAGATACAGATTTGGTAGAATATAAGGGTAAAGAGAGAGTTAGCTATAGAATTGTTAAAGTAAAAAAAAAAAGAAAAGAAGCAATTTTTAAGCTGCAGAGAACAGAAAGAACTTCAGCCTGAAACAGACCAGCTTTGAAAGTAACATGTTGAATTTACTACATACTTAAAAAAAAACCCATAAGCTATATGTAGTAGAAAATGCATGATTTTGCACATATTCCCTTCTTTCTATTCTACTCTGTGTACGGGAACATTTGCCTTCTTGTAAAATTCAAAATAAAATAAAATTTGAAATGCTTTTTGAATTTAATTAGTTGATTCTCATTCTGTTTGGATGTGAATTTCTTTTTTTTTTTGAATGTGGAACAGAAGAGATAGCTTAAAGGGTAAACAGGACTTTCTATCCTCTTAAATATCACTAGAGATAATTATATGCACATGCACACATGCACATACACTCACACACAAACACACATATAAACACACTTACTTGACAATACACTTGTCAAGGGTTATGGCCAGTAAATATTGATACCACATTTAGCTTGAAATTCCATACTTAAATATACATCTAGGGCTCTCGTTATCTCTAGTCCAAAGGAGAACAAATTACTTCCTATTGTACCTGTCTAATTCCTTCATATGTAGGTTATAGTAAGTAGTAAAAGATAAATAACTGATTTTCCACTGTCAAAACTTAAAGCAGGTATAGTGACTCATGATTTGAGATTCTGAGCCTTAATTGGGTTACACAAGGGGAAGAGCCTACGAAATTCACACTCAACTGGAAAAGGAGGATTCCCGATTCATTTTTGGAAAAAAAAAAACAGGAAGCATCCATATTTGTCCACTCTTCTGTGAAGTGTCACAGGCATGTTTTCTTATTCCTCTTGTTCATTGTTTATGCAGGCCATTTGGAAAGAGCACTGGAGTGGCCATGAGGAGGTTATAGAGATGGAGGGAAACAGTAGGGGTTGGAGGGGAGAGATAAAGTCCTCAAGAGTAGCACTATCCTAAGTAGACAGATTATTTGCAGCTCTGATTATCCTCAGTGTCTTTTTTTAAATATATATATAGATAGATAGATATGGATAGTGAAGCTTCTCAGTTATCCTAGTGAGTCGGTGTATGGATTAAAGCAAGCTGCCTAAAGCTCAAGACAATGAGAAAATAAAATAATGCTTAATTCATTTTGTTTTAAAAAGAAAGAACAAATAAGTAGTTTAATAAAGACCTATTATATGCCATAAAATATTTTCATAAAGGTTTTCAACTGCACATCAATCCTATCCCAGAGATATACTTACTTTTGTCATGAATCAGGGTGTCTCCAGAGGTCTATTAGGTAGTTTGACTAATTCCTTAATAACTTTTTAAAATTAGCTTATTCCTTAATAAGCCCTAAAAAATGAACAACTGATACATCTATACAGGATGCATTGCATGCTGTGAACACATAAGGTGTGGGTAAATTCTTTATTTAGGATGCTACTCAGGTCTATTGCCATTTTTATCATTTAAAGTTATCATTATCATTATTATTATTTCTGATAGCTATGACAAAAATAAATATATAGCTGTTCTTGTCCTTTTTTCATGACAAAGACTTGATTTCTATTTTCATTAAAGATTTATTACATTAAAAAATGAGCAAATGAAATGGCAAAGTAAAAAAACCGAGCCTTTCCTCAGCCGTCACACATTAAAATAACATTAGAAAGTATAAAAAGCAAAATACATTTTAAAACAAAGCTTTCTTATTTCTCATTTGTTAATTCATACTCTTCTGCTTTCTATTAATTTTCACAAGAGCCAGAGTGGTTCCTCTTAACTCTTGAATTCCCTCACTTTTGTCAGTTTAAGTGATACACACGAGGGGGACATTTTTCAAAGTGGTGTGCTAGGATTTAGCTGTGGGAGGCCTATTAATACACCACATAGAATTTTACTCAGCATAATGACATTTAAAGGGAGCTATTTATTTTGACTATGTTCTTTGTATAGGCCTGAAGGTTACCATAGTAAAAACCCCTTTGGCAAATGTGCAGTCAGACATTTCTGAGTTGAGGGGGTGGGGTAGGAGATGCTGAGATGCCAAAGATGAAAATCCCCAAAACTGAATATGAGAGAAACTCTGGTTGGAGGTTGATCTCCTGGGTCTTATTCTTTCCTACTTTCTACTCAGGAAAATAAAAGAAAGTAAATTGACAAAACAATATACAAAATTTCTCTTCCCCACTACCACCAAAAGAAAAGCATCTCTAGAAATATCCTTCACCAAAACAATAATATCAAACAAACCTGAAATTCTCTCAGTTTTGAGTGTTTCTATGAATTTACCATTTTAGATTGCAACTTTTATTTAAGAAGATGAAGTTTCCCAGTTGTGAATAATTAACAAAATGACCTGCAACCTTCAAAAATGGCTTGTTAAATTTATTGCCACTCTGATTGCAACTACAACATAGAGAAAAAAATATAATGTCTCCTGTGTTTGACATAATAAACATTCTTTTTAATCCTTCTGAACCATAATGTACAATAAACATTGGGATTACCTCAGAAATTGAGCTAAGACAATTCAATTTGACCTTAACCAACTTTGTTCCTCCTGAATTCTCTTAGATCCATCCCAATAATGCAACACTATCTCCCATTGTGACTGAATGTTCACATTATGTCCTGATGATTCATTCATTTGAAAGGAGATTGAATTAAGCAAGGAGGGAAATAAAAAATTTAAGAATAAGTTAAAAAAAGATCAATCCCTTTATAATTGGGCTGCTTGTGATCAGCCTTGAAAAACGGCCTTTAAAAGGTGCTCACAGTCTGGGTACCATCATTTGTAAAACTAAGTTTCTAGCCTAAAGGCAGAGCTAAGTCTGCTGTCCTACACAGGATTTTTCATCCTAAAGGATACCACAGCTCATGTATATCCAATTCTTTCTTCTTATTTTGCCTGACACTGCTCCTAGAAAACTAATATAGTTTTCCATGTAGATTAAAAGGTTTTTTGGAGGTATGGACTTCCTTACTGTACTTGAAATTTTTGACCATTCCCTCCCTGAAAATCTTTCTTCCTTGATTTCTGTAATGACAAATTATCCTGGTTCTCTCACCTCTCTAATCTTTCTTTTTTGTTTACTTTGATGATTTCTTTTCCTCTTCCTTAATTATAAGTGACAAGGGTCATTTCTTTCTTTGTAGTCTCTTCTTGGAGGTTGCAAACATTCTTTTTAAATAGCATTTTATTTTTCTCACAATTACTTGTAAGAAAATTTTTAGCATTTACTTTTACAAGATTTTGAGTTCCAAATTTTTCTCTCTCTTTCCCTCACCTCCCCTCTTCCAAAAGTGGTAGGCAGTTTGATATAGGTCATACATGTGCTGCCATGTAAAACATATCCATGTTGGTCACAGTTGGGAAAGAAGAAACAAATCAAAAGAAAAAAAACAAAAATAATAAAGTAAGAGAAAATAATATGTTAGATCTGCATTCAGAGTTCATCAGTTCTTTATTTGGATGTGGATAATATTTTCCTTCATGATTCCTCTGTACTTGTCTTGGATAATTGTGTTGCTGAGAAGTGCTGAGTCATTCATAGCTGATCTTCACACAATGTTTCTGATATTGTGTACAATGATTTTCTCATTTTGCTAGTTTCACTTTGCATCAGTTTGTACAAGTCTTTCCAGGTTTTTCTGAAACCATCCTGCTCATCATTTCTTGTTGCAAAATAGTATTCCATTACATTTGTATACCATAGCTTGTTTAGCAATTCCCAAATTGATGGGCACCCCCTCAATTTCCAATATTTTGCCACCATGAAAAAGGCTGCTATAAATATTTTGCACATGTAGGTCCTTCACCCTTTTAATGATTACTTTGGGATGCAGACCTCATAGTTGTATTACTGAATCAAAGGGTATACACAGTTTGGTTGCCCTTTGGTCATAGTCACAAATTGCTCTCCAGAAAGGTTGGATCAGTTTACAACTCCACCCACAGTACATTAATATCACAATTTTCCCAATATTCTCCAACATTCATCATTTTCCTGTTTTGTCATATTAGCCAATCTGATAGGTGTGAGGTGGTACCTCAGAGTTGTTTTAATTTGCATTTCTCTAATCAAAAGTGATTTAGAGCACTTCTGCATGTGCTTATAGATAACTTTGATTTCTCCATTTGAAAGCTGCCTTTTCACATCCTGTGACCATTTATGAATTGGAGAATGACTGGGAATCTTATAAATTTGACCTAGTTCTCTATATATTTGAGAAATGAAGACTTTATCAGAGATACCTGCTATTAAGATTGTTTTTCCAGCTTTCTGTTTTCCTTTTAATCTTGGTTGCATTGGCTTTGTTTGTGCAAAAGCTTTTTAAATTGATATAATCAAAATTATCTATTTTACATTTCACAATGCTCTCTATCTCTTGTTTGGTTGTAAATTCTTCCCTTCTCTGTAGATCTGATAGGCAGACTATTCCTTGCTCTTCTAATTTGCTTAAGGTCTCACACTTTATGTTTAAATCATAAAAGCCATTTTGACCTTATCTTGGTATAACACATAAGATGTTGCTATATAATGAATTTATGTCCTGTTGTTTTCCATTTTTTCCTGCAGTTTTCTTGTCAGATACTAAATTCTTATCCCAAAGGCTGTCATGTGAGAGTAAGGGTTTTCTTTCCTCATTGTCTATTCTGATTCCTTCAATTTCTTCTTCTTTTCTTATTGCTATAGTTAACATTTCTAGTACTGCATTGAATAATAGTCATGATAACAGGAATCCCTGCTTCACCCTTGATCTTATTGGGAAGGCTTCTAGCTTATCCCCATTACAGATAATGATTGCTAATGGGTTCACATAGATATTGCTTATCATTTTAAGGAACACTTCCTTTATTCCTATACTCTCTAGTGTTTTTAATAGGAATGGATGCTGTGTTTTGTCAAAAGCTTTTTCAGCACGTATTAAGATAATATTACGATTTCTGTTGATTTTGATATTGATATGATCAATTATGTTGATGGCTTCCTGAATATAGAACCAACCCTGTATTCCAGGTAAAAATTCCACCTGGTCATAATGTATAATCCTTGTGAAATATTGCTGTAATAGCCTTGCTAGTATTTTGTTCAAAAATTTTGCATCAATATTCTCTAGGGAAATTGGTTTACAATTTTCTTCCTCTCTTTTTAGCAATTCCTGATTTAGGAATCAGAACCATATTTGTGTCATAAAAGGAGGTTGGTATGGCTCCTTCTTCACCTTTTTTTTTTTCCAAATAGTTTATGTAGTATTGGAATTAATTGTTCTTTGAATGTTTGGTAGAATTCATTTCTGGACCCACCCAACCCTGGGGATTTTTTTTTTAGGGAGTTCATTAATGACTTGTTCAATTTCTTTTTCTTTTTTTTTTAATTTCTTTTTCTAAAATGTGTTTATTTAGGCATTCTATTTCCTGATCTGTTAACCTAGGTAATGTATATTTTTGTCAATATTCATCCACTTCACTCAGATTGTCAGATATATTGACATATAATTGGGCAAAATATTTCCTAATGATTGATTTAACCTTTTCTTCATTGGTGGTGATTTCACCCTTTCCATTTTTGATACTGGATATTTGGTTTTCTTCTTTCTATCTTTTTAAATCAAATTAACCAATGGATTATCTATCTTACTGGTTTTTTTAAATTTTTTTTATAAAACTAGCTCCAAGATTTATTTATTAACTCAATAGTTTTTTACTTTCAATCTTATTAATTTCACCTTTGATTTTCAGGATTTCCAAATTGGGGCTTAATTTGCAATTTTTAACTTCTTTTTCTAGTTTTTTTTTTCAGTTGGTACCCAATTCATTGATCTTTTCTTTTTCTATTTTTTTGATGTAAGAATTTAAAGAAATAAAATTTCCCCTAAGTACTGTTTTGGTTACATCCCATACATTTTAGTATGCTGTTTTATTGTTGTCATTCTCTTTAATTAAATTATTTATTGTTTCTATGATTTGTTCTTTGATGCACTTATTCATTGGGATTAGACTTTTTAGTTTCCAATTAATTTTAATCTATCTTTCCATTGCCCTTTGTGAATGTAATTTTTTATTGCATTATGATACAAAAAGAATACATTCAATATTTCTGCCTTTCTACATTTGCTTTTGGGAGTTTTATGCCCTAATACATGATCAATATTTGTGTAGGTGCCATGTGCTGCTGAGGAAAAAAAGGTATATCTTTTCTGTTCCCATTCAGTTTTCTCCAAACATCTATCATATCTAACTTATCTAATATTCTATTTATCTCCTTAATTTCTTTCTTGTTGATTTTTTCATTGGATTTAATGAGTTCAGAGAAGAGAGTGTTGAGGTCCCCCACTGGTATAGTTTTGCTGTCTATTTCTTCCTGTAACTCACTTAACTTCTCCTTTAAGAATATGGATGTTATGCTATATATATGTTTAGTATTGATATTGCTTCATTGTCAGTGGTACCTTTTAGTGAAACATAATCTCCTTCCTTATCTCTTTTAGTTGGGCCTACATTTGCTTTTATTTTGAAATCAGATTTGCTACCTCTGTGTTCATCTGAAGCATAATAGATACTGCTCCAGCCCCTTACCTTCACTCTGTGTGTGTCTCCCTACTTCAAGTGTGCTTCTTGTAAACAACATATTGTAGGATGCTGGTTTTAATCCATTCTGCTATCCACTTCTGTTTTATGGGAGAGTTCATTCCATTCACACTCACAGTTATGGTTTCTAACTGCATATTTACCTCTATTTATGAACTAATACAAGGTGAAATAATCAGAATCAAGAAAACAAGATACAGAATCATTTCAATAATGTGCAGAGGAGGGGGGTGGAGACAAAATGGCAGAGTAAAAGCAGTGACTTGCTTGAGCTCTCCTCCAAACCCCTCCAAATACCTCTAAAAATGGCTCTAAACAAATTCTAGAGCAGCAGAACCCACAAAAAGACAGAGTGAAACAAATTTCTACCCAAGACAACCTAGATGATTGATTAGAAAGGTCTAGCATGCTTGTCTGAGAAAAAAAATACAGTTCAGCGTGGGCCTATTGGCAAAACAGGCCTCAGCAAACCTGGAGCAGGCCTCAGAGGATTGAAGCACAGGCAACTGTGGCTGTTTCCAGACTTCTCAACCTACAAACCCACAGACCCAAAGACAACTTAGAAGGTCAGTAGGAAAAGTTGGTGACTGTGGTGAGAGAAAAGCTAGGTTGCAGCCCCAGTCCCGGCTGCAGCCCTGGGGTGGCGATTGCTTCTGGAGCTTCTGGCCCACAGCCTGAGGGAGAATTCAGTGGCTGAAAGAAGCTCTTTGCTGGTGCTGAGGCAAGAATCTCTTGCTTGGTCTGTGCTTGGATCTGGGTCACAGTTCTGGGTAGCAATCCTGGGGCAAGGAGGAGTGCTGGCATGGTGGAGAGGGTAGTGGTGGTGGAGAAGGAATGCTCCTCATAGTTCCAAGGCAGAAAAGAGTGCTTGTGGTCACTCAGTGATCAAAGCACAGGCCAGGAAAGGATAAAATACCTTGACCTTGATCATACCACCTTGGAAGAACTGAAAATGTACAAAAAACCCATGAAGCTTGGGACAGTACATTCTCCACACTGGAAGCAGATCCCTACCTTAACAAAGAGTTTAAAACTCAAGTAATTGGCTGGGATCATGAGCAAACTACACACACAAAAAAGGCAGACCATAGAATCTTTATTTGATGACAAAGAAGATCAAAAGATACAACCAGAAGAAGACAACAAAGTCAAAGCTCCTACATCCAAAGCCTCCAAGAAAAATATGAATTGGTCCCAGTCCACAGAAAAACTCAAAAAGAATTTTGAGAAGCAAGTAAGACAATAGAGGAAAAACTGAGAGTGATGCAAGAAAATCATGAAAAACAAGTCAACAGCTTGCTAAAGGAGACCCAAAAAAATACTGAAGAAAATAACACCATAAAAAAATGGCCTAAGTCAAATGACAAAAGAGGTCCAAAAAGCCAATGAGGAGAATAATGCCTTCAAAAACAGAATTGGCCAAATGGAAAAGGAAGTCCAAAAACTCACTGAAGAAAATACTTCCTTAAAAATTAGAATGTAGCAATTGGAAGTTATTGAGTTTATGAGAAATCAAGACATTGTAAAACAAAACCAAAAGAATGAAAAAATAGAAGACAATGTGAAGTATCTCAATGGAAAAACAACTGACCTGGAAAATAGATCCAGGAGAGAGAATTTAAAAACTATTGGATTATATGAAAGCCATGATCAAAAAAAAAGAGGCTAGACATCATCTTTTTTTTTTGCAATTGGGGTTAAGTGACTTCCCCAGGGTCACACAGCTAGTAAGTGACAAGTGTCTGATCTGAGGCTGGATTTGAACTCAGGTCCTCCTGATTTCAGGGCCAGTGCTCTATCCACTGTGACACCTAGCTACCCCTAGACATCATCTTTCTAGAAATTATCAAGGAAAACTGCCTTGATATTCAAGAACCAAAGGGTAATAGAAATTGAAAGAATCAACCGATCCCCTCCTGAAAGAGATCCCCAAAGGAAAACTCCTAGGAATATTATAGCCAAATTCCAGATTTCCCAGGTCAAGGAGAAAATATTTCAAGCAGCCAGAAAGAAACAATTCAAGTATTGTGGAAACACAATCAGGATAACACAGGATTTAGCAGCTTCTACATTAAGGGATCAGAGGGCTTGGAATATGATATTCTGGACAGTAAAGGAGATAGGATTATAGCCAAGAATCACCTACCCAGCAAAACTAAGTATAATCCTTCAGGGCAAAAAAATGGTCATTCAGTGAAATAGAGGACTTTCAAGCATTCTTGATGAAAAGACCAGAACTGAATAGAAAAGTTGACTTTCAATTGCAAGACTCAAGAGAAGCATGAAGAGGTAAACAGGAAAGAGAAATTATAAGGGACTTATTACAGTTGAACTATTTACATTCCTACATGGAAAGATGGTATTTGAAACTCATAAGACCTTTGTCAGTATTAGGGTAGTAGGAGGGAAAAATTATATGTATAGGTAGATTGATAGATAGAGGGCACAGGGTGAAATGAAGATGAATGGGTGATATCTGGAGAATAAAATTAAGGGGTGGGAGAGGATTATACTGGGAGAAGGAGAAAGGGACAGGTAGAATGAGGTAAATTATTCTACATAAAACAGACAAGAAAAAAGCTTTTACAGTGGAGGGGAAGTGGGGGAAGGTGAGAGGGAATGAGTCAATCTTATTCCCATAGGATTTGGCTTAAAGAGGAATACCATACACATTAAATTGGGTATGGAAAGCTATCTTACCCTACAGGAAAATAGGGTAGAAGGGGATCAGAGAGCATGGGGATAACAGAGGGAAGGGCAGATTGGGGGAGGGTATAATCAGAAGCAAACAACTCTGAGGCACAGGGTCAAAGGAAAAAATAGAATAAACAGGGAGCAGCATAGGATGAAGGGAAATATAGCTAGTTTTCCACAGCATGACTACTATGAAAGTGTTTTGCATGACTACACAAGTATAACCTGTATGGAGTTGCTTGCCTTGTCAATGAGGGTGTGTGGGGAGGGAGGAAGGGAGAAAATTTGGAACCCAAAGTTTTAAAAACAAGTGTTAAAAAAATTATTTTCACATGCAACTGGGAAATAAGACATCCAGGCAATGGGGTATAGAAATCTATCCTGCCCTACAGGAAAATAGAAGAGGAAGGGGATAAGAGGATGGGGTGGGGGAGATAGAAGGGAGGGCAGATTGGGGAAAGAGTATTCAGAATGCATGCTGTCTTGGGGATGGGGGAGGAATGAGATGGGGAGAAAATGTGGAACTCAAAATCTTGTGGATGTGAATGTTGAAAACTAAAAATAAATTAATGAATCTTAAGAAAAAGAAATACTAAAAAAAAATGTGCAGAAGTAAAATACTATTAAAATGTGACTAGAAGCCTAATATACTGGGAAAAGACTTAGTTTTGAATTTTGCCTGTCATTTAATATCAAATTTTATTGGTAAGGGGCCTAACTCTCTGCTATTTAGTTTCCTTATCAACAAAACAGCAACATTCATATTTATTAAATAATTCAACAGGTTTTTATAAAGCTCAGATGACATAGAATGTCTGAAAGAATTATGTGTACTGTAGAATACAATAAAATGTATATATAATGGAAGAAATAGCCAATGAGGACCAGAGACATACTTACATATTGTACACACACACACACACACACACACACACACACACACACACACACACACTCTTGTAGGGACCCAGGGGAGAGAGATCTGAAGATAAAAGTGCCATTCTAGTGAAGCACATTTAAGAGGACACATGGGGTTGAGGATTTCTCATGGCATCTGTATCTCAGAGCTGTTTTTTTTTTTTTTTTTTTTCTCAGAGTACCCAGCAAACTCCCTTCTGTGCTATGCTGGCCTAATAAGAAGTCTTGACTGATAGGTCAGTTCAGTGGTGGACTAGGTTACAATGGTCATTCCTCAAAACTAGCTCCTAAATAGATATAGGTACTAAATGGCTCCAGTCATTCTGCTATAATGCTGGTTGTTGAAGTCATCTCTGATGGTAGTACTGTTGTTTTTTTGTTTTTTTGTTTTTTTTGAAGCTCCCAGGGTTGAAATCTGGTCCATTTTTTTCTTTGAATATTCATTCACCTAAAATCTGGAAAGAATGGACGCAAACAGAAACAGGAATCATGTACTCAGGACCTGACAACCTCACATTGGTGAAGTGAGATAAGATAGTCACTGGTCTTCCAGTAACTAGCAACTCTTGAAAATCCTGCTATTGGAGAAGCAGCAAAGGAAATAGCAAGAGTTCATCCTTTTGGACCTTTTGTATGAATTCTCACTTCTAGCTGTGCCTCTCTAGCACCATCAATTCTTTCATTCCCCAGCCAACCAGAAGATTTTGTCATCCTACAGTAACAGTGCCTCAGTCACCTATGGACAGAAAAAGCTCACCAAACTTCCATATGTTGGATTGGCAGTAAGTAGAGAATATTGTGTGTACATGCTTGGTGTAACCAATCAGGTAACTCATTTCAGCTTAGGCTCCAATCGGGTACTCACCGGCCATGTCCCTGGTTATAACACATACAATTATGATTTTTGTTGCTAGCTCTTTGGTTAGAACTAAGAGAGGGATCCCACAAGATGACACTTAAATCAGGAGCTAGAAGTAGTTTACCATGTAACACTTTGTTGCAAAAGATCAGTTAATAAGAATTGACAAAAATATTTTATTTTATAAATGATGCACACATTATACCCAATAGGAAAGGGTCCCAATTCAATTAAAATATGAGTATAATGAATCAATAGTGATGTTTTTTCAAGCTTTCTTTTTTGGAGGGGTGGTGAGTCTACTTATAACTATATTCTTCCTTTCACACATCTTCAAAATATAATTTCATGTGCTTAAAACATTGTTTGGCCCATGGCAGACACCTTTAGTTAGTGAAAATTTACCTTCAAGTTGTGCATGAAAAAATACAGGTGTTTACAAAATGATTCTGTTTTTCTTTTTAGATGTTGACTTGTCTGCTGATTCCTAGAGGCAATAATTCTAAGGTTCCTTCCTGTATAAATAAACATCAACTTAAAGGAGTAATGGAAAATATTGACCTAGTAACAATTGTCATTCAACAGTCAATAAACATTTATTAAACACTTACTATGTTGTAGGCACCATGCTATGCAGAAGAACCATAAGCTGCATGGTATTATCAGGTCATTAACAGCTATAAATGAGGTATTTGGTAAATCCCATTGGAAAGAGACTTGCTTTGTACATACCCAGATATTCAACATGGAGGCACTTTACTTCTGGGAGGGATTTTCCTCCCATCCTGCATTTTACCATCTGAGTGGGAGTAGTCTGCTTCAAATGGTTACCTAGCTAGCAGAGGTTGCATCTTTAACACTATGAGACTGATACAATCTCTCTCTTTTCCCTAAGTGGCAATATCCTGCTGCTTCCTGAAGGCGAAGTTCACACACAATTTACCCATGGGTGGGTTATGAAATGAATTGGGAAAGGAAGAGTACCTTCTCCCCTTTGTCTCCTTTTACACTGTAGTTCTAAGAAATGGGCTTTTTCAAGTGCAGGTGGAAATAGCCATTGAACCTAGGAGTGCCAGCCATGTTGACCTTGGAGCCAAGATTCCAGGTGAAATATTGTAGCCAGACAGTCCTGCAGAGAAACTCTGAGGAATCAGGGGGCCTGGAATCAGTGAAGTTAAATGACCTGCCTGTGTTTGTATAGTAAGTAGAGTCTCAGAGACTTGAATCTAGGTGTTCAAATTCCAAGTTGAGTGTTATTTCCATGGTACCACAGCATTACCTTATATCCATTCAGTTTATTTCTATTTCTCAATGAATAAAATGAGCTTGTCAAGGATCTATAAGCTGAGAAGTTTTATGTTAAACCCTTCTTCTACTTAAAATGCATTTAAACTACATTTTAATTATATTCAACACTGGTAATTACCTTTCCTCCTCTTCTGTATTAAGACAACAGTTCCATGATATAAACTTTGTCTTCCAGCTATAAAAAGAAAGCTTGCTTTGTATGTGTTACCTTCTTTGCTTTAGATCAAGGAATGTAGGATCCTACTAAATCTCAGAGTTTAAGATAATACAAAGGAAGTTTATTCGACTTGGCATGATTTGTTTTTATAACTACCTACAGTTGAATTAAGATTGGAATAGTTTTATTGACTGTGAGAATAGGTATACACTTATCTTTGAGTATGTGATCGTTAAATAAACATTTTTCAGGCTAGATGTGTATCTTATTAAAGAGCATCAAAAATTATATCTTTTTTTCCTATACTGGAGCCTGAATATTTTACTGAAATCTTTCATCCAGATTTAGAAGAGTATAAATTAGACAATATGACTGGAAAGAATTCAATTTAATCTAACATATATTTACTGAGTATCTAATGTGGACAAGACACTATGCTAGGCACTGGTGGAGATATACAAATATATAGTATATGGTCCCTGGATTCAAGGAGGTGATAATAATAATCTAGTAGAGACACAAAACAAGCACACAAATAACTATTTTGCAAGGTAATATATAATCAATGATACAAGAAATGTATAGATAAGTTAATTAATTAAGAATCACATTTGAAACTTATTTGACGCTCCTCTTATGTACAGGTAATATTCTGGGGATACAAAAAAAATAGTCCCTGCTCTCAAAGAGCTTACATTCAAAAGGAGGAGATAACATGCACATGTATAAAAGGATAGGGACTGAATCTATGATATGAATTACATAGGAAATTTCCTCCACTAGTTCACATCAACACTATCTCTGCAACTCTTAATCTTAGAAAGTTTCCTAGAACCCTGAGAAGTTAAGCGATTAACCCAGGGTCATACCAGCAGTATCAAAGACAGGCAGAAAACCCAGGTCTTCCTGGACTAGAGGCTATCCACTCTCTATCCAGTAAGTCAGATTGCTTATCATATATAATTATATACAAATTTAATTCAATTCAATAAATACTCATTAAGCACTTACTATGTTGCAGACACTATACTAAGCACTTGGGATGTAAATAAGAAAAGAAAACACAGTCCCTGACCTCAAGGAGCTTACAGTCTAATGAAGGAAATTAACAGAAATGGAAGCTAGAAAGTAAGGGAGGGTACTAGAGGATTTCTTGTTTCCCAACCAAATCAAGTTATGGATGGAGACTGAAGTGAGCTGGAAGTCCAATTTCTTTGCCCTTTATAAAGGAAGTCTGTGGAATGAGTTTAGCGTTCTACTCTCTAGTCTTCAAATCAGAGGGGAGAGGGACTTGAAGGAGATGGGAAGGTGTCTGAGAATCTGACTGTCCAAAGGCTGAGTATCCAAAGCTATCCAAAGCAGATACAAAGTAATCAGCATGAGGGCTGAGGAGGTTAGAATGAGTTAGAAACTATAGGTATCAAAAATGGACTTAAGGAGAATGTAGTGAGTGCAAAAAATGAGTATTGAAAGAAACTAGGGATTTTAAGAAGTGAAGGGGAGGAGCAAGAACATTCCAATTCTAGCCTTGGAAGACAGTTTGTGTAAAGGCAATGGAAACAAAGTAGTCTTGGGATTCATACAAGGGGGAGATCCTATTTAGTTGAGTGGAATCAGGAAAGACTAAATTGGTGAAGTCACATTTGAAATGGGAGGAATCTTAAAAGATCAGTAGGATTTCTATAAGTGGATAAGGGGAATAGGTTTATGGGAGAGACAGGAAGAGTTTACCAAATGCAAAAACTAACTTAGGCATTGCTGTGGAGATAAGGAAACACAGAATGTGTCCTGGGAATGGTGATTTACTACAGTGTGGCTGGAGTTTAGGACTATTACGAGAAATTTATGTTAAGATAGACTGAGTAAGACTTTTGAGTTCTAAGCTGAAGAATATTTCTCGAGGCAAAAGGGGAAAAGGATCATTAGATCAAATGAGATAATATATGTCAGGTACTTTGCAAACTTTAAAGTACTTTGAAAATGTTAGTTGTTATAATTGTTAGGGTCTGTCATTGTGATGCTTGAACTAATACCAAGGACTGAATAGTATAGGATCATGGAGACTTTTTTTTTTAATTTCACAACATGGACTTTATGTATTTTAAAAAGATGGCATGTTCAACAAAATTACAAATTTATCAAGGCAAGATACATCTTTTATACTTCATTTGTATTTCCATGGCGTGAGAAATGATCTCTCAGAAGTGAAGCCTCCTCAAAGGGTTAATAGTTCTTGTTAATAGTTCTCACAAAGGGCAGCAATTAGGAGATCACTGGTCATTGGGAGAGAGCTGTCTCAGTTAAATGATAAGGTCAGAAAGCCAGATAGTAGTAGGTTAAGAAGAGAGTGGGAGGAGAGAAATTGTAGGTACCTGTTGTAGATGGCCTTCTCAAGGAATTGAATTGTATTTTTGAAACATACTCCCTTCTGACCTTGTCAACCCCCCCCCCCAAGACCCTGTTTTTAAGCAGTAGCAGAAAGAATAGTATGTGCCCTACTCCCAACCTAAACTGCAAGACTTCCAGCCTTTTCTTGTCTCTGGGCAAACTTATGTAACTGCCTTTGTTCTTTGTTGCTGTGGAAGGTTTACGTGAATAGATTGTGCCCCCTGAAGCCCAGCCAATGGGATAAGGTGAGGGAGTTAGGGAGGAGGAGCTCACTTTAGGGTGTAAATAAGCCTTACTTTCTGTAACCAACTTGTACTCCCTGATCTGTGACATTAGGGCAATGAGGGGCGGTGTCCTTTCTCATGAGAAAGCAATAAACTCCTTTCTGTTTTCAAGGTATCTAAGTCTTTGTTTTGAATTTGAGTAGTGGTCTCTGTCCCACACAATGGCATTTGCCATCCCACTGGATACCCAGTAGACATTGCTGTCTCAATTGAGGAGGAGGGGAGAGAAAAAATTCAATTTCCTCCCAACATTCTCTACTTTCCCTTCTAGTTCTATAAGGCCTAATTAGGTATGTTCAAAGCTATGGCGGGAAGAAAACAATTTATTTTTTGTGCTCCTCCAACAAAGATGGAGATTTAATTTTCTAATATCTATGTAATTCTGTGGTAAGCTTGCCTTTAAAGGCACACCTGAAATTCCAATTTAGATATCAGAGATAAACATGTTGACTATCTTCCCAAAGCAATGTTCATGATTTCAATCCTTTATCTCTCCAGGTATTTTTTCAGGCTCACTGTGACTCCCTAGCTACAAGTCCTCACATACATCCACGTTTAATAAGGTGTTAATCTGAAAGCATGCAGATAAATATTTTCAGTGGGTACTTTGAACAATTTAGGAACCACTAAATACCCAGAAAACTGTCTTATGACCATGGGAAATGACTCTGTGTAGTGGCACCCTTGGGCTACTTACAAAATAAGCAGAAAGATAGCACTTGAAAGTAATGACTGTCATTTTACTGCTTAGAGACCATCACATTTTACATGGCATCTTGTTTGCTGTCAGTCAGAAAATATACATTTGGGTAGGCCTTGGACTCCTGAGGCTTTATGTTAATATACCTTTCACTGTTCTCTAGGGATAGTGTTGCTAGACTTGGTGATTATAAAGCTAACCTTAGAATGTCAACAGCTGTGAAATTGTCTGAACCTGAAGCAAAAAGAAAAACAAAATAACAAAAGATCAGGATGCTGTACCTACCTCTGCTCTTGACTTGGACATCATAACTCTGGGGCAGGTAGGAATACCTGAGAATAGTCAGGTGGCCTTTTCAGTTGGGGAAAGGACTTGAGGAGAACAATCATAGGACTGGAAGAGGAAGTATTGGAGGTTGGCTACAAGTGGTGAGATAGAGGAGGTAAGAGTTCTGAGAGAAGGCAAACAAGGTGAACTAAAGAGTAAATGAATGTAGCAAGTTGGTGAATAATAAGGATTTGAGAGCTATTCTGGAATTAAAGTCAGATAGTTTGATAAAGGCAGAGACAGTGAAACATAATTAACAATATTGTCATTTAAAGAACAAATGCTGGATAAAGGCAATAGGAAGGCTCTGATTTCCCTATTTCACTTTTTGAAGCAGTAAAATTGTAAATCAGAAAAATATATATATGTATACATATATACATATATATGTGCATAGATAGATAGATAGATATAATTAAATACTCCTTCATTCCTCTTTGGGTTCCACTCTTTCTTTTCCAGACCTCTTTCTACAGCAGCCTTCTCACCCTGGAAGATCACTTAGCCTCCATGGCCAATTTTTCTGATTGGATAGTTCTTCCCAAAAGGTGTCCTTCATTCCTCACTGACCAGTTTCATGATTTTTTGTGAGTATCTACCTTGAGGACAGGGACTCTCTCTCTCTCTCTCTCTCTCTCTCTCTCTCTCTCTTTCATTCTCTTGATTTTTATTTGTATACGCAGCACTTAGCACATTCCTTGACATAATGACTTAAGTACTGAATATGTGCCCGGGGCCTGAGAATACAAAGATAAAAATATAACAGTCTTTCTCCTTAAAGAGCTTATACTCTGTCAGGGGAGATACCTCGTTCATTAACACGCGTATACGAAATATATATGAATTAAATATTTTCAGGGAGGGGTCATACCTGAGAACATAGTTGGAAGATTTTTGGGTAGGAGGTGTAACCTAAGCAGCATTTGGAAAGAAACAAGGAATTCTAGAAGTCAGAAGTAAACTGGGAATGTATTCCAGGCCTGGGGAACTACCTGTGCAGATATGAGATGTAGAGTGTGGGACAGGGAGGAATAATGTTTAAGACTGGAAAGTTAGGTTAGGGTCAGGTTATGAAGGATTTAAAAACTAAAAAGAGGAGGTTATATTTATTCCCAGGGAAAATAAGAAGCTATCAGAATTGATTGTATAGAAGATTGACATGATTGTACCTCACTATAGGAAAATTATCTTGGCAGATGGGTGGAGGATGGATTGGGGAAGGGAGAACTTAGAGATAGGGAGAGTATTTAGAAAGCTATTGCAGTAGGCCAGGTGAGAAGTGATAAGGATCTGAATTAGGGTAGTGGCTATTTGAGTAGAAAGGAGGGAAGTATGAGAAATATTACAGAGGTAGAATCAGGAAGATTTCCCAACTGATTATATATATATATACACATACATACACATATATATACATATATATACACACACATATACATACATACATACATACATATATATATATATAATTCTTTGGTGACAAAGAAGATCAAAACATACAACCAGAAGAAGACAACAAAGTCCAAGCTCCTACATCCAAAGCCTCCAAGAAAAATATGAACCAGTCCCAGGCCTTGGAAGAGCTCAAAAGGGATTTTGAGAAGCAAGTAAGAGAAGTAGAGGAAAAACTGGGAAGAGAAATTAGAGTGATGCAAGAAAATCATGAAAAACGAGTCAACAGCTTGCTAAAGGAGACCCAAAAAATTACTGAAAAAATAACACCTTAAAAAATAGCCTAACCCAAATGGCAGAAGAGGTCCAAAAAGCCAATGAGGAGAATGCCCTAAAAAGCAAAATTGGCCAAATGGAAAAGGAAGTTCAAAAGATTACTGAAGAAAATACTTCCTTAAAAATTAGAATAGAGCAATTGGAAGCTAATGACTATATGAGAAATCAAGACACTGTAAAACAAATCCAAAAGAATGAAAAATTAGAAAAAAATGTGAAATATCTCATTGGAAAAACAACTGACCTGGAAAATAGATCCAGGAGAGACAATTTAAAAATTATTGGACTATCTGAAAGCCATAATAAAAAAAAGAGCCTAGACATCATCTTTCAAGAAATTATCAAGGAAAACTGCCCTGATATTTTAGAACCAGAGGGCCAAATAGAAATTGAAAGAATCTACCAATTACCTCCTGAAAGAGATCCCCAAAGGAAAACTCCTAGGAATATTGTAGCCACATTCCAGAGTTCCCAGGTCAAGGAGAAAATATTGCAAGAAGCCAGAAAGAAACAATTCAAGTATTGTGGAAACACAATCAGGATAATACAAGATTTAGCAGCTTCTACATTAAGGGACCACAGGACATGGAATATAATATTCCAGAGGGCAAAGGAGATAGGATTACAACCAAGAATCACCTACCCAGCAAAACTGAGTATAATCCTTCAGGGGAAAAAATGGTTATTCAGTGAAATAGAGGACTTTGAAGCATTCTTGATGAAAAGACCAGAGCTGAATAGAAAATTTGACTTTCAAATACAAGACTCGAGTGGAACATGAAGAGGTGAACAGGAAAGAGAAATCATGAGACTTATTAAGTTTGAACTGTTTACATTCCTGCATGGAAAGATGATATTTGTAACTCATGAGACCTTTGTCAGTATTAGGGTAGTTGGAGGGAAAAATTATATGTATGTATATATACATATATGTATATAGATAGATAGATAGATAGATAGATAGATAGATAGATAGATAGATA
>NW_020948910.1:8914831-8947864 GCF_900497805.2 Vombatus ursinus | reverse complement strand
ATAGATAGATAGATAGATAGATAGATAGATAGATAGATAGATAGATAGATAAGAGGCACCGGGTGAGTTGAAGATGAAGAGGTCATATCTGGAGAATAAAATTAAGGGTAGGCATTATGTGGATGATGAATCAACAGCAAGAAATTCAGCCAAATAGAGGGAGAAGTAAGATAGAATTAACTTATTACAACCCATAGAGAAGAGAATTGTTGTTTGTTCTACGTTTTCAAAGAGGACCAATGACATCATGGATGATGTCTTGACTCATGGGTGAATTGGATTTAAGTGAGATAGAGTTGCACAAAGTTGCCAGCCTCAGTATCAAAAGAGAGAGTATTCAGTAGTTGAAAGGCAAGGAATGTGCATGGTAAAAATCAGACTGACATGAACATTTAAGTATTGTTTAGGCAGTTTAACATTAGTTAGGTTCATTGAGAGACCACCTTCACAAAGGATGAAGGAAAAATTCTTTTTATTAATTCACATGATGACCTTCAAAAATCAATTCAATAAACATTTAATAAATGCATACAATGAGCAAGGCACTGTGAAAACATAATGTTTTCTAAACTACCTGGGATGTGAAACACCTTCTTGAGCCTTCTCTTTATACAGATCCCTTATATTTTACCTAGTTTTCCTTTAGATGCTCTCTGTCTCTTGAATGTCTGATGTATTTGGCATTCAGTCTTCAGAAATCTGTATTGAGACAGGAAATTTGTGGTTAATAGTCAGAAAGTTACTGTTTTTCTACTAGGGCCAACCACAACTTGTGGGTAGCCAACATAAATCACAAAATTTAATAAAGAAGACCAAAAACGTCTACTTACCCCTGTGTTCTCTTAGGTTTTGAGAGCTTGAAGGAAACTTGGAAATGATAAAGATGAAGAAGTAGAGGTGTAGTAAAGGGAAGTTGCTTGCCCAAGGTCATAACATTAAGTAATCTCTCCATTTTTCATTAAAGTGGATATCAATAGCACAACGTACTCTTCAGGCCTAAATAGAAAGCAAAATATTCCTTCTCTCTACCTAGCTTTTAACTACGGAATAGGTATTGCCTCAAACAAACTGAGACCTGGGAAAGACCTTAGCTTAAAAAGGCCAAGGTCTTTGATGGCATCCTGGGCCATCACCAGTCAGCCTACCACTGGACTGAAGAGAGACTAGGTCTGATAACTTTGCACAGCTCTGCCTCACCTAAATCCAATTCATTTACAAGTCAAGATATCACCCTCCTGATGTCATTGGTCCAACAACAATGAAATACTGTAATTAGGCCAGAGAAATGTAGCACTGGAAAAAGTCCTTTTAGGTCAACTAGCCAATACCTATGCTCAGGAAGCATGACCTGCAAATTATGCAAGACTGATAAGATTGGGCTTTGCCTTTCAAAACCTCCACAGTAAGAGGGTCCTTGTGACCTCTTAAACCTTTTGTCAGTTCAATTCAACAAGTATTTGTTGAGATCCTACCACATAAGCAAGTCTATGCTTTCTAGATTTTGTAAATAAAGGTATGGTTGTTGATCTCCAGGAGTTTACAATCTTATTAGAAACATACTCTTAGCATGAGAATAATCTCCTATCATCAAATATTTTTGAATGCTCACTATATACAGTACATGAAGGTTTTTACATTTGTGACTTGTGTCTCCAGATATATTATAAGATTCTTGAGAGCAAGGAGACTCTCCTATGCCTATTTATATTCCTATAGCTTAGTTCAACACCCAACAGAGCGTTTACATTTGGTGAGATTTGAACTAAGCTTCAAGGAAGGGTAGGACTTAAGTAAAAATAAAGCAAACACTTCATTAAGAAGCAATGGCATGGTCAATAGTGTGGAGGTAGGAATGTACATGAAAAATTGATGCAAAATGAGTAAATTAATTTGTCTGGAATCATGTAGGAAAGAAACGAGAAATAAGGCTGGAGAAGCAGGCAAGGGGCCAGATTATGAAAGATTTTAAAAGCCAAACTGATGATTTTAGAATTTATCCTATTAAAGGCAGTAAGTCAGCATATTGGAGTAGATCAGAGGTAGATATACGGGAGGCAGAGAGATCAGTTAGAAAATTATGACAATCACTTAAGTAGATGAGAAAGGTCTGTACTATAGCAATAACAGTAAGATAAGGATTGATATAGCTTAAAACACGAACATATGAAATGGTTAAATATTTTTAAAATAATCTAATTAGGCACTCAAGTGACTATTAAAAATAATAACTGTTATAGACATTTCAGGGGAAAGAAAAAGCAATGTTAGAAAGGGTGGTAGGGGGAGTCTCATGTAGAAAGATGATAAGATTTGAAAAAAAAAGAATCTTAATTTGGAATTATGCAAATGAAGTGAATAAAATGTCCATTACCTTTTGACCCAGAGACTCTCCTACTATGCCTATATATTAAGAAGATCATTGATAAGAAGAAAATGTACATATATGCTAAAATATTCACAGCATTCATTGTGGTAGTAAAGGATTAGGAAAATAATTTTTTTTTATTTTCCCCTTCGATTGGGGAATGACTAAACAAATTATGGTACATGAAAGTAATGGAATATGACTTGGCTATAAGGAATTGTAAATATGATGAATATGGAAAGACAAGGAAAGATTTACTTGAACTGATATATAGTGAAGTAAGTAAAGACAAGAAAGTATTATACACAGTGACTACAATAATGCAAGTGGAAAGAACAATCACTACAAAACAATCAAAACTGAATGTTGCAAAATTACAAAGAACAAGCATGACCCCAAAAAAGAGATATGAGAAAACATCCATATTGCATGTATCTTCAGACTTTTTTTGATGTACTGATTTGCTGATTTTTTCCCTTCTTCCTCTTTCAATTTATTATTTTTTAAAATTTAAAATATATTCCTTGTTACCTATAATAGCTCTCTGGGATGAGGAAAGGGAGAGATATTGGAAGAAAGTTTGACAATGTCAAAATAAAACATATCAATACAAATTTATTTTAAAAAATAAAGGAAGGGTAAAATTTGACTGGGTGAGAAGGAGTGGGTAATATCATCCCGTCTGGGGAGGATGAAGAGTCCTGAAACCCTTGTTATCAGGATTTTTCCATGTTTACCAACAATGGCTTATAACCTAAATCTGCTTCCTTTGTTTTAACATAACCAGACATTGAGTCTAAATGGACATTTTTTTTCTCTAAAGACCCTACATATATCTGAAGACTATTACAAATCACCTCTCAAACTTCTCTTTCAGACAAACAATTTATTCTTTAGCCTGTCCTCCAAGGTTTTATTCTATAATCCTTTAATCAATCTGTGGCTTCCCTCTAAACTAGTTCTGAATTCCCTCTGACAATGTGAAACCCAGAATTGGACACAATACTCCAATGAGCTTTGATTATTGCTAAATACAATGAACCACCTCTGCTCCTGTCCCTGTCTGAATTAATATAAGAAACCTAAATAGGAGAACATGTTATCCTACTAGAAATCTGTAAATCATCTATCTCCTTAGGAGACTTACATTTTGAATTCTCTGCTTTTTTTGTCTACTAAACCTAAATCTCTTGTTATTTGGATATTTTTTAAATTAATCAATGACATTCATGCTTTTATGAGAGTGTTTTCTATGAATTCTTTTGCAAATTATAAACATATAAAATACTTGGGAGCAAATTATTTAGAAGTCAGTACTTTCACATAGAAAAAGACTGATACAGTGAAACATAACATCTTCAGAGAGGGGGAAAAAAAAAAAGCTTTAGAAAGCCGGATTATCAAAAGTAGCAGTTCAGTGGTTCAATTCATACCTGACAGGCTTCAAAGACTCTATATGCAAATTGATCTCCCAGTTGCAAGGGTAATTAACATGGGTCTCTTGCAAGGATCTCTTCTTCTATCCATTTTTTTTTTTTATGATTATTTTCATGGCTTAACAATTGTCTGTAACTACTTAATCCACTTGATTTCAAAATGGTCTAAAATTACTCCTATGTGCAAAATAGGACTTTAAACACCCCATCTCCCTTAAAACACACTTTATCAACTTGAGAAGCTATGCTTGTTATATCAGGTAAAGACGCTGAAAATGTGAATATTGTGAAAGCAGCTTTTTTTACAATTCAGATTTCTTTTGTTTTCAGCATCTCTTATGACCTTTGTGTACTTATCAGAGGATTTGCTTCCTATCTTTATTTTTAGATCATTAATAAGGGTTAATGCCTTACCTGACATTCTTCTGATTATCTATGGGAACATCTTGAATGATGATACTGTCTTTACTCTTGAGGCTCCCTTTTTCTGGATTATAACAACTAGGTCACCAAAATTATCACTGAAGTGTTCTTATGTTCCCATCCCATCCATGTATTCCACACACATGGAGGACCCAGTTCTAAGGGTGAATTCACACAATGTTCTCAGTTCAACAATTGAACATGGGATACCTGTGGCTGCAGGAGGGATTTTTAACTGAAGATGTTCATTCCAAAAGACAAAAAAGCACCAGCACAACTCTGTTCTTTTATGTCTGACCCTAACTTTCTCACAAATTCCCTCTCAAGTTACTTATCTCAGCCTTAGAAGCATGCCTTTGATATGAGGATGACGTTAGAATTGCCTGATGAATGTTGGTAAAGATATGTGTGTGAATACACATACCTGTATGCCCATAATATATGTCATATAAAATTTATATTTAACATGTGCATATATGGATGCATGTTCATAATATCTTGTATAATATAGTGATAATATGAGGTTGTAAATAGGTGCTGGCCTAAGTGTTGGGAAGAATGAGGTTCTGCTGTCTCCTCTGAAATGTCCTGGTTAAGTGCCCTTGGGCAAGTTGCTTTGCGTCTCCCAGACAAGTATCTAAGAATCTAAATTACCTCTGAAGACCAATATTGATAATGAGAGTTTAGTCTTATATTTTCCTATACTTATAAAATTACAGATTCAGTAACACACACCCTAACCCTGCTGCAAATAGACTACAGAATCAATAGACTACAGTAGAATAGAGACACAATATGGCATGGCACAAAAGGCTGGCCTTTATGGAGTCAGGAAGACCTAGGTTCTGACACATAAAAGATGTAATGTGACCATGAATAAATCATTTAACCAAAGCATAAATCTTTTAATGACCATTTGGTCATCAACCCCAAAAGACTATAGATTGCAAAAGAGCTGCCAATTTGCATCAGTGAAGGAAATTTCCTTACCAGGAATTCCCTATATGGATGACATCACACATCTAAAAAGTCCTTCTGTAAAGTCATCCTTTGATGCCTCCTCTTGGCATGGAACTAACCTTACATTCTCAAAGGCTTTGTCAGTTGGGTACAAATTCTGGTAGCTTTTACCAGAATAATTTCAATATAGGCCCAGTTCTGAACTCTTGCTGAGGACTAGTTTGGTTAAATGAAAGGAAGCAATAGGGTGACTTCTTTTGTAGTCAGAGTAACTTTCCAAGTCTATGTATTAATGAATTATAGAAGCATTGGTATCTATGTTGGTAGAGGGACCACTCACTTTGGAAAGTTATAGACCCTTAAGGTATTTAAGCATAGACAGAGGTACATGACGTACTTATACCTTGTTATTTCAAGGATCTAAGATTTATTTAGTATGCTTACTGCCTCTACTTTTTCACTGATATAGGTGTAATGGGGGGCTGGCCAATGAAGGATGTTTCTGTAGATATCTGATGGCATGGAAGAGAGGGACTATGCTTTCCACTTAAGAGCATGTGCAGGTGTTTTATGGCTATTTTCAACCCACTAAGTGTAGTAAAGGAATGGACTTTTGATAGGTTACTGATCTGTAACTGAGAGTGCACTCAAAAGCCACTAACTTAGTTTTTGGCACAGTACCTAGACCAGAATAGGTCCCTAATAAATGCTAGTTGACTAACTGATAAAATAAGCCCTGTTCTCTTTTTCTTCTGCCTAGTTACATCTGAGATAAGATGTAAGCCTGAGATGCTGTAAGCCTCTGAGTATTAAAGGAAGCTAACATGAGTGGCCTATCCTCCTCACGAGGGTTGACAAAAATCATGAACACTTGACTCTGCTGTTGCTTCTCTTCCTGTTATGACTATTCTTTCCTGCATTTGGCACAGTACTGGAGACAGAACAAACTGGTCTGCTAGTGTGAGGAGAGTATACAAAAATAGAGGAAAGGGGGAACAGGCATCGGATGAACCCACTCTAAATGAAATGAATAAAGGATTACTGGACACAAACACTCAGAGAAGCAGTTTGATGTAGAAATATATTGAACTCAAGAGGAAAAGAATGGAGCTGGTGAGTGGGGTTTAAGAAGGAGGTAATGCTTGCAAGCACAACAAACTTTCGCTTTCTGCAAATAGGATTAAAACATAAAGAAAAGAAACTAAAAGAGTATATATAAAAAATGGATTAGAATTTAAAAATACAAATATAATTACTGACCCATAAGAAAGGACCACAGAGACTGTTTTGGAGACTCTTAGTTAATATGAACTAAGAATGAGGTGAGATCGGTAAAGTGGTAAACTAGAATTTTTAAGTGCTTATTCTGTGCCAAGTAGTGCTAGACATTAGGAATACGAATGTAAGTTGACAGAAAGACAGTTCTTGCCCACAAGGAGCTTAGATTCTACTGAGGGAAGATAAGCACATTAAAGAAAGTTTGAAAAGGGGTTCCATTGGGAACAAAAGTATGTATCAGGGGCATGGCAAAGAATGTCTCGTTTCAGCATACAGAGGAATGAGACATGGCTAGCCTGAGCATCCTCCTTAAATAAAGGCGGTTTTTAGGGCAGGTGGGGTGGGGAGAAGCCATCCAATCAGAGGGAGAGTACAGGATATGGTACTTCCAAAATGTGAATTTCAGGGCTGGGGTTGAGGCTTCAGGATGAAAAGCTGTGATATGGTAGAGGAAGTCCTTAATATAGCTTGGAGAAAGAAAAAAAAAATCCAGGAGAACAATTTATAATAGGGAAACACCATTTTGAAGAATAATAACTTTGAATTCTGATCAACACAATAACCAACCATACATACGGAGGTTTTAAGATGAAACATGCTACCTGCCTCTTGATAGAGAAATTTAAATTGCAGAAAGATAGTTTTTTTTTTTTTGTTATGACTACTGTATGGATTCATTTTGTCTGACTACATTTATTTGCATATGTTTTCTTTTTCTTTTCTTTTTGGGAAGAGTGGGAAGGATAGATGTTTTAGGAATAGTAATGCCAAAAAAAGACCAATAAAATATTTTTTACTGCACAGAACAGAAGACAAGAAAGTTCACAAGATAAGCAGGACAGTTTTGAGAGTAATATGAGGAATTGCTTAAGAAAAAAGGAAGAATCATGAATCCTTTTTTACATTATGCACTGTATAAGGAAGTATCCCTCCTTTTTTTTCCTTTTTGATGTTTAGGTTCAGAATAAAAAAATGTAAAGCTGATTACTTGGTAAACAAACTTCCAAGGATGTTTTATCGTTGTTTGGAAGCAGAGATGTGCTAGTGAATGTTTAACAACCATCTCTGAAGAAAAAATCATGTACCTATGATATACTTTTAAGTTTAATTTGCATCATTAACATTTTTCTTCATCATTTCCTTAAGTCAAAATAACCAACAAAATTATGTTTGTTAGTATCTGAGGTGTAAATGCTTATACTGAAATATTTAACAATCAGCTAAGTTGGCTCCAACATGCCCCCACATACAAATGATCTGGGTTCTTAAAGGATTTATAACCTGAATGCAAATTCTAAACTGTTCTTCCAAGCTGGAAATATGTCCAGGGACTGTTACAGTAGAACCCAGAGATTCATGAATAGATTTGAGGGGACTTGTGAATTCAGATGGAACAAAAATACGTATTTGTTCATTGAATTATATTAAATGATTATTCTGAGAATTGGTTCATAGGTTTCTCCAGACTGCCAAAGGGGTCTGTGGTACACAAGTTAACAAACCTATGTTTGCTCAGGGATACGTTATTTGCTGATGGTCAGAGTACCAGCCTAGCTAAGTTTGCAGATATGTTATATAACCACACATACACATACAAACATGTATGTGTACTATGTATGTGTATACCTATACATCTTTATAGCTAATTATATAGAGTTTTGGTTTGTGATTTTATTAACATGGTTAACTCCCCCTAAGGAACTTCATGTACCAAGGAATGTCATAAACTTTTCTCTAATTTACAGGTTTGCTTAGGGTACTGAGGTGTTAAGTGACGTACACAGTCAGTGTGTGTCAGATGCAGGCCTTGAACTCATTTCTTCCTGACTCTAATTTCTTTTCATTTTTGCCACACACCTTTTCTTGTTATTGTTGGAACTGACTCTTCATGACAGTTGTGTCCGATTCTTCATGAACCCATTTGGAATTTTCTTAGGAAAAATATTGGAATGGTTTGCCATTCCCTTCTCCAGCTCATTTTACAAATGAGGAAACTGTGGTAAACAGGATTAAGAGTGACTTTTCCAGGGTCATGCAGCTAGAAAGTGTCTGAGGCCAGATTTGAATATTCCTGACTTTAGGACTGGCACTATCCGCTGTGGGACATAGCTACCCCTTTTCTAGAAGTATTCCTACCAAACGTGTTTCCAAGTCCTACCTCTTATATCAATGTAAGGATTAAGGCAAATTATTAGAAAAGTCCAGAAATCTCATCACATATTGACAGTTGTGACTGGTTAGTCAGGTATTAAGCATTTATTAAGCACCTACTATATTCCACATGTAGGGCAGCTAGGTGGCACAATGGATAGAGTGCTGAGCCTGATGTCAGGAAAACTCATCTTTTTGAGTTCAAATCTGGTTACAGACACTCACTAGCTCTGTGACCCTGGGTAAGTCACTTAACCCTGATTGCCTCAGTTTCTCAACATAAAAAGACATAGAGAAGGAAATAACAAAACACTACAATATTTTTGCTGAGAAAACTCCAAATGGGGCAAGGGAAAGTCAGACACAACTGAAATGACTGTATAACAATAACAAAAATATTCCAGGTATTGTGCTGTGTTGGGAACAAAAATATGAAAATGAAAGATTCCTTCTGCCCTCAAAGAGTTTACAAATTAATGCAGGAAAACAATGTACAAAAGGAAGCTGAAAAGGTTGGAGGAGAGGTCGCAGGTACAGGGCATGGTGGAGAAGTACAAAGGGGCATAGCCAGGTGGGAAATGAAGAGATGACTAGCCTGGGTACCACCTTTAATGAAGGTTTTGAGAGACACTTGGTTTACTTTAAAAGTCTCAAGTGCGAGGGGTTTAAAAATGTAAGTGTATCATTATCCCTAAAACACTCTAAAATACCAATGTTCATCTTTTCTATCCTAGAAGATTGTAAGTAGATTGTATAAAAATATAGATTATAAGGCACTAGCCAAGTTTGGAAGAATATATCATATCAAACCAATCCATTTTCTTCTAGGACAGAGCAAGAGATCCATAGAGGAAAGAGAATAATAGAATGCACTAATTTTATTTCACCATAGGTTTTGATGCCTTTTGACATGATTTAATATAGAAAACACAATTTAGGTTTTTATATTAATATCTGTTTATTGGGTTGTATACAGAGTATTTATCAATTGTTTTGTGTTGACCTCAGGGCTATTTCCACATGGACTTATCTCTAGTCTGATTTTACTTTTATTTGTAACATTGATTTGGATGATGGAAGAAGGAATGCTTATTAAATTTGTAGAAGAAATCAAGTTGGGAGTAATAGTTTTTGCCTAGAAGGATAAGATTACAACTTAAAATGGACTTGGAAAAATGGTCAGTAATAAATGGAATGAGCCTTAATAGGAACAAATGCAGAATAGCCTATTTAAAGAGGAATAAAAGCTCTATATACATGCAAGCTAAAGAATAACTGATTATCTATACATAAGTACAGCACCAAGGGCCATATTGAACCAGAAGCTGAATTAATCAGTAATGAAGCTCTGCTATAAAAAATTAATATAATGCTTGAGAAATATGATCAGGATTGTATAATGGAGGAGCTATGGATTAAAAGCCTACATTGTAACCACTGGCCTTATTTAGTCTAGAGAAGATACTGAGGAGAGACATAATGAAATGTGTGCTGTTTACAGCTATTTCACAGAATCACAGAATCTCAGGGCTGCAAAGGACCTCAGAGGCCTCCAAGGCCAACTTTACTTTATATGTTAACAAGGGTCCCTTTTGCACCATTCTTGACAAGGTCACACAGCCTTTGCATAAATATCTCTATGAGGGGGATCCTTCTACCTCCCTAGGCAGCTCATTTCATTTCATTTTGTTTTGTTTTGTTTTTTAGGCAATTGGGGTTAAGTGACTTGCCCAGGGTCACACAACTAGTAAGTGTCAAGTGTTTGGTCTGAGGCTGGATTTGAACTCAGGTCCTCCTGACTTCAGGGCTGGTGCTCTATCCACTGTGCCACCTAGCTGCCCCTTGCTCATTTCATTTTGAAATAGTTCTAATTTATAGGAAAGATTTTTCCTCTCTGACATCAATGTTAAATCTTTTTTTTTTCAATTTGTACACCAAATTGCTACTTCTGTCTTCTAAGGAAAAAAACAACAACAACAGTACATTTCAACCACCTTCTAATAGCTTCCCAATTACTAGAAGACAGTTATCATGCCACTCCTACATTTTCTCTTCCATTGGTTAAACATCCCCAGTTCCTTCAACCATTCCTTAGATGACTACACACATACACACACACACACACACACACACACACACACACACTTATTTTGGATATTCTCCATCTTCCTGATTCTTTCTTAAAATGTGGGGCCCAGTACTATTTTCAAGCTGTTAAATGACCAGTGCAGAACACAACCAGACTGATTCTGAATGTTGTACTTGTCCTAATATACCATCAAATCAGTTATTTTGCTCATGTATTATTGCCTTATGTTGAGTTTATCATCACCAAAATCTCAAAATAGTTTTTTTTTTTAAAAATCAACTCCTACATACCCATACATCTGTCATCGTGTATTTTTGAGTTTGATTTTTAAAAATATACGTCTAACACTTATATTTGTCTATGAATTTTTACATTGTTAGGTTTGGTCCAATTCTTTAACCTGTTAGTATCTTTGAGAATCTTCATTGTCATCCAATGTGTTTGTTATCAATTAGTAAGTATCAAGCACCTACTTACCAGGCACTGTGGTAGGTTCCAGAGATATAAATCTAAAGTTGGATTTACGGTTAGAGTCAGAGGCACACACATTTAGGGTTAGAGTTAAGCTAGCCACTCAATCTACAAACATTTAGTAAGTGCTTAATATGTACCAGACGTGCTAAGCACTAGAGATAAAGAAGAGAAACAAAAACATCATCCCTGTCCTCACCTTCTCATCAGGGAGATAAGATAGCTATATGTACACGCAATAGATATATATATCCTGTGTAAGTGGAAGGTAGTCATAAACAAAATGCACTAAGGCTGGGGAGAGGGACAATTACAATGGATGACAAGGAAAGGTCACCTAGGCCTTTATAAGGTAGGATTTAGAGTCTTAAAGAAAGCCAAGGAAGCTAGGAGGTAGATGTGAAACGAAGAACGCTCTAACATTTTGGATATGAGGGGCAACCAGTGAGAAGTTTTAGAGTCAGAAGGTGGATTACTATGTATGAAGAATGGCAGGTAGGCCATTGTAGGTGGATTAAAAAAAAACACAAAAGTCAGTAAAATATAAGGTGACTGGATACATAGTGAGAAATCAGGTTGTAAAAAGCTTTACATGCCAAAACAGCAGGTTTTATATTTAATTGTGGAGCTAAGATGGAGTCACTAGAGTTTCTTGAAAAGGATGGATGACAGTCAGACTTGTGCTGTAGAAAAATCACTTTGACAGGTTACTGGAAGATGGATTGGAACAGAGAGATCTGAAGCACAGAGACCAATTACAATTCTATTCTAACATTCCAAACAGAGGTGAAGTCTTTAGCTAGGGTGGTGTCTGTGTGAGTTGAGAGATCATACTCACGAGAGATATTGTAAAGTTAGAACTAGAAATGTCAAGATCTGACAAGAGAATAGATATATGAGATGAGTGTGAGTGAGCTGTTGGGGATGACATTGAGGGTGTGAGCTTCTGTGATTTGGACATTGGTGTAGTTTTCAACAATAATAAGGAGCTTTGGAAGTGGGAGGGTTTTGGGGAAATGATAATGCCTTTTATTTTAGACATAGGGAGCTTAAGGTGCTTGGGAACATGAAACAATCTCTACTTTCAAGGAGATTATTTTAATAATGGAGATGCCTGGGAGCTATGCTTTTTATCTTTGAGTCATTTGAGAATCCAATAAGAATTTTATCTATTGCTAAATACAAATCATTGATAAAAATATTCATTACTGACTAGTATGCAAAGATTCTCTCTCTCTCTGTCTCTCTTTCTCTCTCAACCTATGATTTTATTGGGGTAGGGATTGCCGAGTGAAGGCAATCCTTTCTACTCAAGGCAGCTTGATGAACAGTAAATAGAGCACTGAACCTACAGGTAGGAAGTTGTTGTTATTCAGTTGTTTTAGCCATCTCCAATTCTTTGTGAACCCATTTGGAATTCTCTTGGCAAAGATAGTGAAGTGGTTTGCCATTTCTTTCTCCAGCTCATTTTATAGATGTGGAAACTGAGCAAACAAGGTTAAATGACTTACCCAAGGTCATATAGCTAGTCATTGTCTGAGGTCAGATTTGAACTCAGTGAGTTCAATGAGTCTTCCTGACTTCAGGCCTGGTACTCTCTCTATCTACTGTGCCACCTATGTGTCCAGAGTCGGGGAGAACAGAGTTCAGATTTGGCCTCAGACACTTGATGGTTATGTGACCCTAGACAAGCCATTTCATCTCTGTTTATCTCAGTTTCATCATCAGTAAAATGGGGATAATGATAGTACCTATCTCCCAGGATATTGTGAGGATCAAATGAGGTAATATTTGTAAAATGCTCACATAATGCCTGTCACCTAATATGTGCTATATAAATGCTACCTATTATTATTAATAGCCATAATAACTATTATTATAAATAACATAGGCAACTAATATGTTACTTACAAGAGTCATATTTGGGCACAGAGCAATGAAATCCTGAGTTCAGGTCCTGTCTCTGACACATATTGGCTAAATGACCCTGGACAAATCACATAACCTCTTATTGCTCTAGGCAACTCTCTAAAATCATAGTTTGCAAAGAAAGTGCTGATCTACATTGGATAAGAGAGTTTTCTCATATGTCCATTTCCTATAAGAATGAAATCATAGATCTAGACCCTATCCTATAAATTAATCAATAAAAGAAAATCATAAAGAAGAGATAATCAATCAATAAGCATTTATTAAGAAACTATTGTGTGCTAGACATTTCCTTAGTGCTGAGGAAACAAAGGCAAAAATGAAAAAAATCCTCAAAAACCTTATATTTTATAGACTGAAACAATATGTATATGGGGTTAGAGAGGAGGGATGTTCCCTAAACAATCTCCCAGCACAGGATGTAATCATAGAAAGTAAGTATCAGATAAACAGGTATTACATTGTGTAAAGACATTAATGCATTTGCCCTGTATCTCATTAAAACAGATGTGAATATTACTTGATTTTATGATAATGGGAGCCTAACCTTTACCTGGACAAAAGATTAGCCAAGCTCCAAATGGCCTTTAAAAGGCAGTCTGAGAGCTAGAGACAGTCTGAAGCCACAGATGAGATGAGTAAAACAGGGAACAGACAGTCTGAAGACACAGAAAGGAATACAGTCATAGATAGTGACACAGAAAGGGAGTGGAGCCAAACAACTCAAAGTAGTAACCAACTTCAAAGAACAAATTTCTGGTAGGAAAAAGAGTTGACTCTGTTCTCAAGTGAGAGTTAGCTCAGGTACTTGAAAGTGGAGTGGTGAAGTGAAGTGGATGTGAGGTGTCATCCATCCAATGAAAGATCTCTACCTCGCCAGGAGTAGTGTGAGGACTTCATGAGGAAAGAAAAGGTATAGAGGTCCTGTACACACTAGAGACATGAGTGGTCGGGGCCAAATGTATTCCTCATTGCTGTGCCCCCACCCCAACCCATTGTACTCAAGTTTAGCTTACTCCTACCTATGATGTATTTTTGGGATAACATGCTCTGGATTGATGAGGAGATCTGTACTTGGGTCAATGAGAGGTTAAGTGACTTATTCTATTGACAATGTAAATGCAAAAGTCCACCATCTCAAATTAAGAAGTAATGAGTCAAATACATAATAATTAAAAGTACAATAATAATTAGAAGATAGAAAATATTTTCCTTCAATGCAGTTTTCTGAAATAATGGCAGTTGGCTGAATGAACACTGTGCCTTTCAATTTCTTCATTAAATGGTCTCACATCCCATGTGACTAACCCCCATTTTGCCCATTGACTGTATTTTCTGTTAGCCCTGTGATGAAAGAGGTTGAGAAACTGTGTGGGGGAGGGAAATTTAGCAATGTAGACCTGATCTTGTAAGCCAAGATAAAGGGCAGGGATATAAACCCCAACTGCAAGGTCAATGTCATAGAGTTTCCACAGGGAAGAAAGGCATCTGGACATGTTTACCTCTTAATGCTTGGAGGATTCTAAAAATCACCTAGTCCTGATGGCCTCAATGCAACGAAAACCTGAGGAAACATCTTGTTCAGAAGAGGAGGGAAAGGTGGCAAGAAAGCTAACAGAGAAACACTTTGACTAAATCTATACTCAAATAATAAAACCAGTAGCTAGATGGAGAGAAAGAAATGAAAAATGGTTAAGGAAGTCAGAAGAGGTAAAAAAAAGTGAAGAAATATCATACTATAATAAAAAAAATTATGATTCAACACACCCTACCACCAGCACCAAAAACAACAACTGTGACAATAACAACAAAATGTGATATTTAACAAGACCTTCAGAAATAAAAAAAATCAAAAATCCATAATGGTACAGAAGAATAAGAAAATTAAAAGAGGAAATATAGTTGAAAATTAGTACTAAGATTAGGGCAGAAGTTAGAGCTCTTGAAGAAGAAGTAAATGATACTTTAGATAATTTAGAACACATGGTGAGGAATCTTTCTGAGACAGTAAAAGCTCTGAACATGCAAATGATAGATGTGGAGGTCAAAGATACATATGTAGGGAGAGTGACAGGAACCTCACAGTGCTTTCATTTGGATGGAACATATATCTCAGGATTCCTACTTTTCTAGCTGAATTCCATGCTTCCCATATGACTTCAGGACAAGGGATATATAGATACCCTGCAAAGTGATACCCATGGATGCCAAGGTGAACAGAGAGACACACGTTCTTAGGTAGAATATATGGGCATTAAGAGGGGCAAGTGGTGAATATTAGGATAAGAAGTTTAACTAGGTCTGGTGTCTTCCACCATACTCCCCTGTCTCCTCTATTGATTAAAACCTCAGGAAATGTGGCTTAATGGAATGAAGTCCCTCAAAAAATAAACTAAACAAGCAAAGTTGAAGGAAAAAAAACAGTGGCCATTATTTGCAAGAATGCTAATAAATAAATGGAAGAAACAAAGATTTCTTTTTTATTTTTTATTAATTCATTAATTTTTAGTTTTCAACATTCACTTCCATAAGATTTTGAGTTTTAAATTTTCTCCTTCTCTCTCCCTTCCCACTTCCTCAAGATGGCATGCAATCTGATATAAGCTCTACATATACATTCATATTAAACATATTTTCACATTAGTCATGTTGCAAAGAAGAATTAGAACCAATGGGAGGAACCATGAGAAAAAAAGAAACAAAAAAAAGAGAGAGGGAGGAAATAGTATGCTTCTATGTACATTCAGACTCCATAGTTCTTTTTCTGGATGTGCATGGTAAAGTCCGCCTGTTCATCATTTCTTAACGAACAATAGTATTCCATTATATTCTTATATACAACTTGTTTAGCCATTCTTCAATTGATGGGCTTCCCCTCAATTTCCAATTCTTGGCCACTACAAAAAAGAGCTCCTATAAATATTTTTGTATATGTGGGTCCTTTTCACATTTTTATGATGTCTGTGGGGTATAGACTTAGAAGTGGTATTGCTGGGTCAAAGGTTATGTACAGTTCTATAGTCTTTTGGGCATAGTTTCAAATTGCTTTCCAGAATGGTTGAATTAGTTCAAAACTCCACCAACAATGCATTAATGTTCCAATTTTCCCAAATCTTCTCCAACATTTATCATTTTACTGTTTTTTCATGTTAACCAATCTGATAGGTGTGATGTGGTACCTCAGAATTGTTTTGATCTGCATTTCTCTAATCAATGATGATTTAGAGCATTTTTTTTGTATGACTATAGATAGCTTTAATTTCTCCATCTGAAAACTGTTTGTTCATATCCTTTGACTATTTATCAATTGGGGAATGACTTGTATTCTTATAAATTTAACTTAGTTCTCTATATATTTTAGAAATGAGGCCTTTATCAGAAACATTGGCTGTAAAAGTTTTGTTTTTTTTTCTTGTTTTCTGCTTCCCTTCTAATTTGTTGCATTGGTTTTGTGCAAAACCTTTTCAATTTAATATAATCAAAATGATCTATTTTGCATTTCATAATGTTATCTATTCCTGTTTGGTCATAAATTCTTCTGTTCTCCATAAATCTGACAGGTGAACCGTTCCTTGTTCTCCTAGTTTGCTTATAGTATCAGCCTTTATATCTAAATTGTGTACCCATTTTGTCTTTTTCTTGGTATATGGTTTAAGAGGTTGGCCTATGCCCAGTTTTCCTAATAGTTTTTGTTAAATAGTGAGTTCTTATCCTAGAAGCTGGAGTCTCAAATATTTCTTTTCCCAAGACATTCTATATTGCATGAAACACGTAGAGAGAATAAAAAAAAAAGAAATAAGGAAGAAGACATAAATAATCACTTCTTCCAACCAGGTACCATAAATGAATGTTATTCATGTGAAGAGGTTGCCTACCTGTATTGGCAAGAAATGGATATAAGGATGAGACTGAGCTCTTATTTTGTCTGTGAGAGGAAGAAAAAGAAAAAGAAAATAAACTTTTTAAATAAGAAAAAATATAAACCTAATAGTTATATCCTTATGAACAGATTAAACTACCTAATAAATTGAAAAATAATTCAGAATGAATAAAGAACAAAATCCTAATAATTTTTGGCAAGAAGAAATATATTTAAAAAAAACAAAGACAAAATTCAGAATGAAAGTAAAGAGCTAGAGCAAAATTTACAATACATCCAGTTATTCTAAAAGAAGAGATATTGAAATAATTTTAGACAATATGTCAATAAAAATTAACAGTCAATAGGGAGAAATAAGGAAGCTTAATTATACTTAGAGGTATATCTATATGTATCTTCTTCATCTAAGTATTATAGAGTAACATTTTATAGTATCCTAAGGGGAGGGACATAAAATCATATACCTTTTAGATGCATGGTAAAGATAGAAGAAATCCCTCTTTCAGAAGAATCTTTTTGTTCACCAAAGATTTTATTTCAACATCTCAAGATATATTCTGATTACTAATGGTTTAATATTTCTGTGTGGGGACAACAATGCAAAGTAGTTATCCTTTTATTTTGGTCATTGTCCTTATGAGAAAAAAAATGGAGGTAAGGGTCCTGTTGGTTAGGTTTTTTTATAGCTATTTCCCTGAATAAAGGCTAAATGCCAAAATGGAGAGGCAGAATTGTAACTGAATTTCCCCAAAGCTAAAAGTCTTCCCTGTCATTGTTATCTCCCTAAACATGAATAAAAATAATCCTACCAGTTTATATATCACTAATTTTACCTCAACTAGAATGTCTTCAGGGCCAGCTTGACCAGATTTTCTTTTTCAAGATTATCTTTTTTTTGAACTTGAACATAGCCAATTTCCTCCCTGGGTGGTAAAATGTATCCATTTTTCTATTCAGCAAATTTGATCACCCAAAGTTAACTAATCGTCTCACAGGAAAAGCTCATTCCTTTTAATACCCAAGCCTTCCCTATATTTAAAAAAAATGTTACCTGGGGGTAACCTACAAAATTTGACTAAGTATGAAGTTAGAAAAGCACTAATGTTTGAGGTTTTTGTCTTCCAAAGATTTGTTGTTTGAAAGTGCTCCAGCAGTAGATTTCTCCTGTACTGAAGATTAAATAGAGGGCATGATTCCCAAGGATGATGTTGGAAATGCAGTTTCTGTCAGGGTCTAAGGTTCAGTAAGAGTGCAAGTGTTTGTGATATCATAGTGGAAGCTGATAACCAACCAGCTTGAGGATTTATTTGTTTCATGTTACCATAAATACTTCTCAGAAACGATGCAGGCTAAAGGTATTCAGTCTAGCTGGTGGATATCTGTTTTTCTAGGAATGTTCCAGGTTAAGGGTTGTCATAAAGCCCTATCGGCCTCAATACCTCCTTCACTGACCTTCCACAGTTCCAACATTCCCACCATCATTCATTCCTTTGGCTTAAGGCATTGAAAGCCTCTGTTAAAATGCAAATGTTATCTGCAAAAAGGGACACATTAAGCCATTATAAGTTATTAAAATGTTAACATGAATTGATTTATCGTATTAGCTAGAATAGATCAGGACCCAGAAGGAATGGGATACAGGGTAGGTGGATTTTAATTGAGGAATTAGGAGAAGACCTGAAGCACAGGGCCTAGACTCAGAAGGGAAAACCAAAATAGTAAGTCTATAGGTGGCCAGAATGCAACATAAAGCCAATGCTACTTGGTGGATGGGCTAGAAAGAGATGTAAATTGGGTAGTCGGGGCCACATAAGTTTTAAGGCACATATAGAACCATTAAGATCTATAAATGAGGTTGTGATAAATAAATCCTAAACCAAGTAGGAATTAGTTCATAGGATCAGACTGTAGATTGAGAGCTGGAAGGGACCTTCAAGGTTTACTAGTCCAATCTCCTTAATTTTTTTTCAAATGAGGAAACTAAGACCTAAAACAGTTAAGTGGCATTTAAGTTCATATTAAGTGGGGGTAGAGAGAGGGTTTAGATACACCTCCTCTGATTCCAAATCCGGGACTCTTTCCACTACATTATAGTGACATGCTGCTGTTTATCTCCTTTTTTTTTTGTCTTAGCCAATATCGCAAAGCTCAAACCTAATGCAAATAATTTCTAATGGATTACAATGTTTTGTTTAATGTTCTTATCACAAGTGCAAATAAATTAGCTTCTATACTAGTAATAGACGTCTTGAAGATGTGTTAAAATTTCATAGGCTCTTGAGTGACCCCTTACTGTTTTCTGATAGCTCATTCTTAGAAGAACTGGCTTGTCAGCAAATTGACCAGATTTTGCATATAGGGTATAAATGCACAAATAGTAATATAAAATATACAAATATAACTTTTTCAAATCTAAGTTTAATCTTATATCAATTATTATTTTCATATGAATTGGGAAACAAGATTATGGTTGTTTCTTCATAATACCAAAACTAGTATTTATTATTATTATTATTCTAACCTCCCTTAAATGTATCCCCTTCACATACACACACACACACACACGCAATGATTACCCAAAACTGATTTGTTTGACATTGTGTCAACAAAACGACTAACTGAATACATGGTTCCCTTTATAAATGGTCACAGTGCTGTCATATAGATATATCCTTTGGAATAAGTTTTAATAAAATTTGAAACTTTTTAGTTTTGTTTTGAAATGTTAGACTTTAAACTTTTAACTTTCAATAAGTGAAATTAAGAAAAAAAAAGTTTCACCAAGAAAAAAAAATGACCTTTTGTAGAATATCATTTGTTGAGTGTGTGAAATGTTGGATTTGAAGAGCTGGATACATTGCATGATCTCAACATTCTTTATTCTTTGTATCAGAGAATGATTCTATGAATAATGATAATTGCCATCTATATGTATAACCGAAAAGACTGATTTGAGACCAATGTTCTTGACACTCTCCACAGTGTCTCTCCTCTTGTTGGTAGATTCATGCAGAATCAATTGAATTTGACACTATTTTCAATTCTATGCCTTTTGGTCATGTTTTTCCTATTCCTTTTCATAATCCATCATTTTGGTCTTTGAAAAGCTGTTCCCTCTTATTTCGCTGCTATACAATACCATTTGATGCTATGCTTTGTTTTTTGTTTTTCCTGAAATGTTACTTTAACCCTCATTCTTTGCCTTGGTTCCTCTCTTGCTGCCTACAAACATGGCTTAGTCTATTCAAACTTAAATAAAAACAAGAAGTAGTTACTAGACCCTATCACTCTATCATCAATGCATCTTTCTATATCTCTCCTCACTTCACAGACAAATCCCTAAGAGGAAAAAAAGCTGTCTCTAACTCATATCTAACTCTAATCTACAAAGTTACTGGAAATCTCTTAATCCTTTATCTTACAGCCTTTTCTCAGTCCTCGTCCTTCAAATCTCTGCAGCATAGTAAGCTGTTGGCTACCTTTTCTTCTTGGATTCTCTTTCTTCTATGGATTTTCATGATACTGCTTTTAGTCCTCCTTCTACCTGTCTAACCTCTCTTCAGATTTTGATGATTCATTTCCAAATCATGGACCTTATCTGTGGGGGTAACCCAAGGTTTTCTCTTGGGTGATGTCTATTCTAGTTTTATGTTCTTTCATTTGGTGATTTCTTCACCTACTATGGGTATACTTACTCTCTCTATATCTATCTTTAGTCTTTCTCCTGAGCCACAGCCATGCATCTCCAACTGCCTATTGTGTATTTCAAATAATATTTCCTAAGCATGTTCAAAACTGTACTCATTATCTTTTCCCCAAAGTCCACCTCCTTTGAAAACTTCCCCATTAATCTTGAGGACACCATCATGCTTCCTTTCACCCAGGTTTGTAAGCTTAGTGTAATCATTGACTCCTCAGTCTATCTCTCCCGATGTATGCACTTGTTTTGTTAAACCTACAATATCTCTTACATCCATTCTCTTTTTTCTATGAACATGATCACCACCCTTGTTGAGGCTCTCATTTCCTCTCATCTGGACCCTTACAATAGCCTCCTATTTGCTTTCCCTGTGTCCAGTCTTACCTCTTTCTAATTTTTCTGCCCACAATTGCCAACGTGACTTTCCTAAAGAAAGTTGTGACCAGGCCATTCACCTACTCAGTAATTTCTGATGTCTTCCTCTTGCCTGGAGGATCACATTTAAGTTCCTATGTCTAACTTTTAAAGACCATCATAATCTGAATACAACCTATGTTTCCAATTTTATATATTACTCCCCTTTCTACACTCTACAATCTAGCAAACTAGCCTTCTTGCTGTGCACACATCACCTTACCTCTCCTCTTTTCTTAACTTTGCACTGGCTATTCCCCATGACAGGAATACATCCCTACCTTAGGTCTGCTTCTTAAAATTTCTTGTTTCCTTCAAAACTCAGCTTAAGTGACACCTTCTGTGGGAAGGCTTTCCTGATCAACTCATCTGCACCCCCTTCACCCCAAAACAAACAACCTTATGTTTATCTTGCATGTATTTTGTATATTATTTACTCATGTGCATGTTGTCCCTTGCCATAGAAAATACACTTTTTAAGGATAGGGATTTTCATTTTTAAGCATCACACTGTCTGGTACATATTAGAGATTCAATAAGTGCTTGTTGATTACTTGATTGATTTATCTATTTTAGCCGATTCTATAACAGTGGCTGGATAATTCTATTGGGATTTCTCCTCAGCATGTTGTTTTTGTTGCAGAGGACTTATAGTGAGCATTATTTCCTTTCTGATTGACCAACTGCTGTTGCAGTATGTTACTGTTGATTCTTCCTTGCCAGTTAAGTACAATTCATGGGAAACACTGAAACTGGTCAAAGAAGTACTATAGCAGACCCAATCAATCAGTCAGGCAGCAAGCATTTATTAAATGCCTATCATGTGTAAGACTGACTGTCAAGATATAAAGACAAAAAAGACATTCTCTGTCCTTCAGGAGTTTACGTTTTATCAGGGGAGACTATATATATGGATATTAGCATATATATACATATATACTATATTACAATTATATATCATAATTATAAAATAGAATTATATATAGCAAAAATAAATACAAGGAATTTCATAAATACATGCTATAATTCATAGAACATAGCAATGTTAAGCTCAACATTGTCCAGTATTGAAAATTGACTTATTACCTTTATCCAAAATACCTGACATCTAGATAGTTTATTATTTCATATGATATTTCCAACAACTTTGTGAGGCAGGTACTGAAGGTATTATCACCATTTCTATCTTTAAAGAGACTGAAGGTCAGTGGTGAAGTGATCACAAAAGTAGAACGTTTCAGAGGCTGATTTTAAATTCAGACCTCCTTTCCCCATATAAAACTGTCTTCTACCTAGCATTTCTTATTGTAGAGTCCATGAATTCGATGTGTAAAATAATTTAATAATGGCATTTCAATTGTTTTTCTTCATAATTCTGTGTAGTTTATTTTATGCAGTTAAAAATAGTATTCTGAGATGGAATCCATAGGCTTCACCAATCTGCAAAATGTATCCATCTCTCTCTCTCTCTCTCTCTCTCTCTCTCTCTCACACACACACACACACACACACACACACACACAGAATAAAAAACCAAACCCAAAAACCTCTTGAGGTAATCCTGGAAGCTTTATTGAGTATAGTTAAGTTCCTACAGTGACTCAGACTGCTGAATTCTGAGTTTAGGATACTAACCTTTAAAACTAAGAATATCATACAAAAGTATCGATTTGGGCAAATTGCTTCAAATTCAGGGGCCTCATCTATTAAATGAGGAAATTGGATTAGATGATCTCTGGAGTCCCTTCTAGTTTTTGCAATGCTATTGTATTATTCTTTTTCTCCTAAATCCATGTTATGACCCAGGAATATAATCTCTTGAAAGGCAGGAACAATGCTATGGCTTGAGCAACCCAACTTAACTTCTGATTGTGAAATTGTCTTCTACCCTGGTGTCTGAAGTCATATTCAAGCAGTCACCACCAAATTGGTCTTTGAATTTTCACACACTGACTTGCTGTTTCTGAAGTACTATCCTTACTGTACCTACTACTGTGATATGACCTGAAATACCAGATCATCATAACAATAACTCTCATTTGAGCAAAGCTTTAAAGCTACAGAATGTTTTACGTACATTATGGTATTTATAGGATTAAGGGCTTGAAGGTACCTCCAGAGATAATCATAGTCCAACCTCCTCATTTTAGGGATAAGGAAGCTGTGGTTCTGAGAGTTTAAATGACTTCTAGGATGATAGGATCATAGATTTAGATCTGGGAAGGAGCTTTGAGGTCATCTATTCCAACCCTCTCATGTTATAGATGGGGAACTAAGGCTCTGAACAGTTAAATGACTTACCCACCATCACAGAGTGCTTAAGTATCAGAACTGCAATTCAAACCTAGCTACTAGGACTTTAATTTTTAAACTCTATTATACCAAGCTTCATCATTTTATAACTATCCTGTAAATTTGAAGAAAGTGAGGTTTAGAAGGAGAAAAGTGACTTGTTCGAGGTCGTGTGTCTGTTTAGTAAGTGGTGGAGCTGGACCTCAAACCCAGGATTTTAGACTCAGACTCTGCTGCTCTGTCCATAATAACATATTGCTTCTGGGAAGAGTTGAGGGCAAGGTCAGAATACCATGGACACTGAAACCTATATGGGATTTTCTCAGCACCTGGCTCTTTCTCATGTTGTTTCATTCTCACACACATCAGGGTTCAGGAAGCACTCTAATCAGTATGTCAAAACAGAAGCTTTTAACTCTCACTTTCTAATATGGGTTTAATAGGAGAGCACTTTGCTGAGAGCTCATGTTAGCAAGACCTTTATTTTATCTCATGTACTAGAGTATTATGCATTTGAGTGAGCTTTGGGTTGTTACGAATGAAGAAAACAGTATATATTTACAGAAATAAGCAAACTAAATCTCATGATGCTGACCCTGATAATTTCACTTGCTAATCTGTAATAGCTCTTCCTTTCATTAGTGTGCATTAGTGAAATTCTCTTCTAATTAGCTGTAAAGTTACAACCAAATAGTAGTCGTTTCAAATGCTGTTTGTTAATAGAACAAATACCTGGAAATTACACCATTAGTACACAAATCAATCCCATTTTAAATCCAATGTTTAAAATTAAACTTAACCCTCCCCCCCACACACACTTTAAAAAAAAAAAAAGAATGCTATCAGGATGTTTACTTAATATTTAAGTGTTCCCAGGGAGCCAGTACCCACCCTCTAGCAGCTTACATAAGAATAAAAAGAAAGCCACGTTTAAAAATATGCTCTTGGTTTATTTATTTTTCTTTTCTTTTTTTTTTCTCTTTTCTTTTTCATGTTTAAATACAGAGGAAATACTTGACAGCAGTATCTGGGGAAATGATTGTTCTCCTTGCAACACACCTGCTTAGATCAACTACTTAGAATGAAATCAGAAAGGTGTGTATTTACTTTTTGAAAATCCAAAATTGGCCATTGGTTTTATCCTATTGCAGATGAAACTGGTAGGAAGCAAATGGATATATACTCAATTTTATCTTTAGAGGTAGGAGATTGGAAAAGAATGCTTCTTAAATTTTCTTTTAGTTAAATATCTATAACCCTCCTTCCCTGCCAAATAATAAAAAAGAAAGTAACAATATTTGGGATTCTTTGATCTGAAACATTTCTCCTCAATTTTCACTATGAACTATCTGACTTTGATTGTAGAATTCAGGTTTATAAGAACAATTGTACTCAACAAAAATGTATACTCTCCCCAATTCAGTGGTATGCGGCTTACTTGGGACAAAATAAAGTAAAATAATTAAATGTGGTTTTTATTTTAAAAGGATTATAAACATTGTGCATTTTTAGAAAACTTTTATTACACAATATGTTCCATCAAATATATCTGTATGGTATGGAATTCAACACTCAACTGATAGAAAGTTAAGTGAAAGTGAGGATACCTGTTCAGTCACTGAATGGGTGTTTGCCTTAGTCAAATTGAGACCTGTTAAAGACCTTATCTTAAAAGGGCCAAGGTCTCCCACTGTACCCAGGCTATCTCCAGTCACCCTGATATATATCTTGCCACTGGACCCAGATGGCTCTGGAGGAGAGAGTGAGGCTGGTGACTTTCTACAGCCCCTCCTCACTTAAAATTCAATTCACTTGCAAGTTAAGACATCACCTTCCTTGTTCTCTTTGAGAACAAAGGACAAACAACAGCAGTTTCTATCTGATTAAGATCAGATTTTTTTTTGGTCCATTTAGTGTTAACAAATGCATACTCAAGGGCCATTACTGTCACAAAATGAAACCATTTTCAAAATTATTGATTGTCCCATGTAATTCACATATTGCTACGTGTTGTATATATGTAGGAGAAACACACAAATATAAAGTTTTATGACTGTTAGGGACTTTGGTTGTCTGTGACAATCCTTAATGTTTAGTCCTTAACTTTTCTGAGGAACTCAAATGCTAATGTATATACAGAAATAACTTCAAAAAATAGAATCTCTTAAGTATACAATGTACAAAGTGTGAGAAATACGAGGGCTATTATTTCTGTTTATGCAGTGCTAGTTAGTTTTTCTATACAATGCTCCTTGAAATCAGAAATTTCTTCCTTCCTTCCTTCCTTTCCTTTCTTCCCTTCTTCCCTTTTTTAGGGGGTTATACCCAATGTTTAGCATAGTGGCTGGCATATAGTAAGTGTCTAATCAATGCTTGTTGGTTGATTGATTAAGAAGCTTGTCATAAAAGGTGTGGCAGTCTTTAAAAAAAAAAAGGCTTAGGAAACACAGAAGATAGAGTTTTAAGTTCTGTCAAGTTCTGTAAACTACAACTCCTACCAAAGACCAAACAATAGAATGTGGCTACCTCCTAGATATCATAGTCAACTCAGATCCATGCAGAGTAAGGTTAAAGGAAGTCTCTTCAATTCCACTGTGTATACAACCATGGACTGGAAAGGCAATTCTTGCTGTTCAGTCCATTTTCAATCTTTCTGGAGCTAAGCCCCTAGCTTCTCCTTTGTTTTCACATTGCCTCCCCTATTTAAAGAATTTCTTTGCTTCATTAGAGGCTAGGTAGTGACAGTAGGATATGTCCCTTAAACCCAATGCTTTGAAAATTGGTTAGCTCCAATGGTAATCACTTTGATGGATAAGATCTTTAAAGAGAATATGATGAGTTTTAGGAATTTTGATAGACATGTTCTAGCCTAACTCGTCTTATTGTTTCTCATGCAAGAATCTCCTGTTACTGTCTCTCTGCACTGGCAGTCCTTCAAGCCTAGAACAACTTCCTCTCTCAATGCCAACCTCTTAGACTCCTTGGTTTCCTCCAAATGTCAGGCCAAGTGCCACTTCCTGTACAAAACCTTTTTCTTATCATCCAAGCTGCTAGTGCCCTCTTAAAACAATTACATTATTTCAATTATATATGTGTGTTGTTGTTTAGTCATATCTCACTCTTCAAGACCTCATTTGGATTTTTCTTGGCAAAGACAGAGGAGTAGTTTGCCATTTCCTTCTTCAGTTCATTTTACAGATGAGGAAACTGAGAAAAAAGGGTTAAGTGACTTGTTCAGGATCACACAGTAAGGAAAATCTGAGGCTAGATTTGAACTCAGATCATCCTGATTCCAGGCATGGCACTCAATCCATTGTGCCACATTGCTCCCACTTCATATGTATCCATTTATGCAAATGTTATCCCTAATAGAATGCTACAAGATGTACAATTTTATTTGTAAGTTCAGTACCTAAGACAATGCCTGATATGCTTAATGTTTTGATTACTACTGTTGACCAAGTATGAATTATACTGATCAAATGGGAAATGTGTTGCATATCAACCCAACAACTCTGTGTGTGTGTGCATGTGGGCATGTGTGTGTGCATGACATATCATTTGAGGGAATAGCCTAGATAAATTCAGAGAAGTCATTATTTCTGATGGCCTTTGGCTAAAAAAGGGGTTGGTTACAATTTGCATTAGTGGTTAAATCACCCATACACATATATGTCATATCACAGATCTTTTGAAGTCATAATAAGAGTAATAGTAACTAGACTTTGTATAGTGCTTTTAGATTTGCAAAACACTTTACCATTCTATCTTATCTGATCTTTCCAACACTCAGGTGAGGTAAGTGGTATCCTTACCTCCATTTTACACTTGAGGAAACTGAAACTGATTGGGGTTAAGATTTGCTCAAGATCATAAAGCTACTAAGTGAAGGCAGATTTTGAAATCAGGCCTTCCTGACTCCAAGTCAGGAAGTAGTTCCAGCAATTTTGCCACCTAGTTGCCTTAATGTATATCCTTAATATTTTGAAGCAACATACATTTAATAACTAATGTCTTGCATGAACAAACAAGATGTAATGGTATATAACTGTATATATCTTATATGCTCATATGTTACTGTTTTCCCTCCTATTATAATGTGAAATCCTTTTTTTGCCTTTCTTCAGTCCCTACTGCTTAGTTCAGTGCCTGGTACATAGGTAGCATTTAATAATTGCTTATTGGCTGATTGACTAATTAATTCATGCTTTTAAAAATTTTGTTTACAAAAATTTTTAAAAATTGTTTCAAATTTGTTTAAAAATTTGTTTTACAGGGCAATTAAATAATATCACATTTATATTACCCCATGTAAAGCACTCTGTGATATTAGTAGTGTTAGATTTATTGACCCCATTTTGGAGATAACTTGACAGGGAAAGGCAAATTAAATGTCTTACTGGCAAAGTTGGTCTCAAACTGGATCTTCTGAATCTAAGTTCATCGTTTTTCCAGCTCTTGTGCCTTACCTTTATTTTTTAAAAACGAGATTTCCACCTTAAAATCTCATCATTTATTGTACACTTGTGCCCACAAAGATATTTATTCTGTTTTAGAAAAAGCTTACAAATTGAAGAAAATATTACCAAATAGTCACTTTTGTTCAGTAATATGTGATCTCCAGACAGTTCCCCCTCTTACTTTGTTGTGTGTAAATTCTCCATTGCTCACTTGAAAAGAAAAAAGGAAGGAAATTTTTTAAAAAAAAGCCTCTCATTATTAAAGACTTTTAGATTTGAATCTTTCTACAGTTGAAAAGAATTCTCTGCCAAGCCTCTGGAAGTAATTTGCTGCAGCCCTCACTGGAATGCCAGTTGTTCAACTTTTCATATTCTGTTCTAATATGATATTATTATTGCTTTTATTATTATTTTTAGAGTATTCCTTTTACAAATTATCCAGTTTTTAAATCAGTCCAAGACAATAGAAAAAAAAGACAGGGAAATAGAAATGTATTCTTAAAAAATTTCTTGGAAATGATCATTAACTCGTAAGATTCTTAAAATTCAACTGCCATTTGAGCTCACCCTTTGTCTGATTTATAACCAAATATTTATAGTAATGTAAGTTTTTTTTCTAAAATTAATATTCAGTAAAGATTTCCTACTGCTGTTGTCAGCTTTATTTTGCCCTTATATAATTTATGGCATGTTTTAAGCTGCTATCCAAATAAGTAGGAAAAGTATATTGTTCTCACAAAGAGGAACTAACATTAAGATGGTGATTATTAAAATGGATGGCTCTCCTACCAGCCCCCGCATCTTTAGTCGCTGAACATGGAGGTTGGCAGGACCACTCTTAATTAGAGCAGATGAACCCATGATATTAGCCTGGCACACTTTAACCTGTTGTCACCTTCATCATTACTTATCATCTCCCTCATTCCTCCTCCCAAACTCTCTGACTTTCTGGTATATTTTAAAATTCTGGACAAGTCAGTATTGAGGCCTATCTAGTAAAGATCTCACTAGTGGTCTTTGTACACTTTTTCTGACTTATAAATTCTCTCCACCCAGTTGATATTCCTTCAGTCCAAAATCAATACCTATATAAATACTCTATAATTTATTTTGAGGTGTCACTGTCAGTTCTTTGTGGTCAGAACTTTGTGGTTCATCTGAGAAGAATGACTATACTTGCATAAACACTACTTCAGTACGTGCCCTTAATGATTGAAGACTTCTGGAAGGTGGAATTACTTAACAACAACCACAACAAAAATAATAGCTAGCACTTATGTAGACCATTAAGGAAAATCACTTTACAAATATCATCTCACTTTATCCTCACAATAACCCTGGGAGGTGGGCATTATTATCATCTCCATTTTTCAGTTGAGGAAACTGAGATAGACAGAGGTCAAGTGACTTGTTCCTGGTTGCATAGCTAGTAAATGTCTGGGGCTAGATTTGAACTCAGGTCTTAGGCCTGAGTCTAAGGCCTGTGCGAGACAAAATTCTGATTGTCTGATTTTGTTTGCCAATATCTTTTATTAGTGAAATATATGTTTGAGAAAAATCAGAGACTGTATTCAAAGGAAACATTTGGGCAGTGTTATTGATTAACTAGACGTGTCACACAACTATAAACCTAACTAGAAGACACTAGTATTGTAGGGGACAGTTAGGTCCATAACAGTAATATGGATGTATGATCCCAGACTGCCAAAATTCAGAGTATCAAAGGTTAAACTTGGTCCTTACAAAGAGAATATAATAGGAAATACACTTGGGTGGGCTTGATAAGATTTCTGGGATTTAATAATTAATCTGAGGCCTGGTGACTTGAAATTTTAAGTCATCAGTAATCCCTAAAGTCTGAAGAAGTTGGATACTCAGTCAAGAATAATGGGTTCCTTTGAATAGTGGATCATGGAAGAACAAAGTGGAGAGAACAATATATTAGAGTAAATATGGGGAATTGGCTATCAACAGGAAGAAGTAGAAGAGAATGAGCCATCAGGAAGGCATTAGTATTTCTAGACTGACTGGAGGAGCAGTGACATGGTGGCAGGGGAATGAGAGTCGAGGTAAACTTTTATTTGCAGTAAACTTCTGTCTCTAGTTTAAGATGAAAGAATCACAGAATCCCCAAGTTGGAAGGGACTTCAGAGACCATTGAATCTGTTCTATGTCTGAACAAGAACTACCTGTTGGACATACCAGATAAGGTATGTTGCTATTAGGGGTTGTTATAACCCCTAATAAGGGGTTGCTCAGTCATTACTTGAGGACTGCTAGTGAGGAGGAAGTCAGCCAAATCCAAGAGAGTGATAATGGCTTACTCCCCAAGTCTTATCTTCTCCAGGCTAAACTTATCTCAGTTTCTTTGATCAATTGTTATATTGTATGCATTTTTGTTCATTCAACATCCTGGTCTCTCTTTTATTGAAAAGATAATCTCTAGTTAACCTTCTTAAATGTTATGCCTCAAACTAGACATAATACTCCGGATCTAGTCTAATCTTATTTGCTATTACAGGCTAAGTTGGCAATAGCTGATCTAGAGATTTAATTGTGAATGAACATACTCAGATCAATGTAGACAAACTCTCTCTCTCTCTCTCTCTCTCTCTCCATATATATATATATATATATGTTTGTGCATATTCAAATATATGCATGTGTATGTATATATCTCCATATATGTATACGTATATGTACATGCACATAGGTGGCAAGATAATAAAGCATTGGGCCTGGACTCAGGAAGACCTGAATTCAAATACAGACCCTTCCTAATTGTGACAGCAAGTCATTAAACCCCTGTTTTCCTCAGTTTCCTCATTTCTAAAATGGGGAAAATAACAGCAGCTACCTCCCAGAGTTGTTTTGAGAATTAAATGCAATAATAATTGTAAAGTGCTTAGCCAAGTGCCTGGCACATAGTAAACACTATATGAAGATTGTTATTATCATCATCGCTATCATCATCATCACCCCTATGGACATAAATTTATTCAGTGTATAAAATATGCATGCATATTTTTATCACTGGGAACGTTTTGTAAACTCTGTGCAATATGTGGAAAGAGGTGGATAACAAGGGCTGGAGTCTAAGGAGTCATAGTTCTGGAGCTAAATTATACTCACCCCATTTTCTAAAGAGATTGGAAGAACTGGGCAACTACCAGTGTATTGACTTTGAACTTAGAGAAGCTGGGCTAACAGTTTTTTTTTTAAACTGAAAGATTTTTAGATTCCAGAAGCAACTAATTTCCCTGATGATTTGATAATGGCTGTGAATCATGGCACAGCATGCTCTCCAAAGAATGCAAATTGCCAGGGACCCAAAGGGCAATGTAAAGTTGCACAGTGGGTGTCAGAAGGCTCTGGTATGTTATTAATGATGACACACACAAGAAGGGGCTAAAAGACACCCTCTAGGACATGCATGACTCAAAAAATGAGGGGGTCAGTGATGTAGGTAGAGTGAGGAATAATAAATGGACAGCCTGAGTATTCCACTTACATCGATGAAATATTAAAAATCCCAGAAGGCTCCCGATGCATTGGGTAAATCTACTATGAAGCATTAATGGAATGATATGGGCAAGCATCACACAGGATGAGATGTGGATGGGTTGTGTTTAGCACCATTGGCGGAAATGCCCACCAAAGAAATCAAAGAATCAGGAAATTGTCAAAATGTGACTATCAAGACACCATCACTTATTAATAATAATAGTAACATTTGTATAGAACTTTAATGTTTGAAAATTGCTTTGCAAATATTATCTTTTTGTTCTTGTAACAACCAAAGGAACAAGGTACTATTATTATTATTCTCGTTTTACAGATAAGGAAACTGAATCAGACATAGATTAAGGGTCACAGAGGTAGTAAACACATGATTCCAGATTTTCCAACTACAGGTCCACTACTCTAATATTAATCTAATATTGTGATGGCTGATATTTATATAGTATTTTTAGGGTTTGCAAAGCACTTTATATACATTATAACCTTTGATCATCACAATAAGTCTGTGCTGTAAATGCTAAATTATCTCAATTTCACATATGGGAAACTGAAGCTCAGAGAAGTTAGGTGATTTGCCCAGGGTCACACAGCTTGTAAATGTTTGAAGTCGGATCCAAACTCAAATCTTCTAGATTCCATGTCTATCCTTCTATTCATTGAAATACCTACCTGCCTCTGGATGTCCTAGAAAGACATTCAGCTGCTATGAAATTTTATGTTTAAGTAGCAAAATATCTTCTGCCTTTAGTTCTGACCTTTCAGGAAACTTCATGACAAAGTGGGAGGAGTCTAAACATGGAATCTGAAGAGACCTAAGTTCAAATCCCATCTCTAACACTAGATGTATGAACATAGGCAAGTCACTTAGCCCCTAGGAACTTAGGAATGTGTGTGTATGTATGTATCTTTATATCATCTCCATGTATCTATGAATATATGTAGCTAGCTATCATCTAATATCTCTCTAGTGGATTGGAAGCTCATTGAGGGCAGGAACTGTTTCATTTTTGCCTTTGTATTTCCTGCATGGACATATAGTAGGTGCTTAATAAAAAACTTGGTGAATGAATGGACATACATATGGATGAATGCAATATTTCTTAAACCTTAAAGAACCATATAAAACTCAGATCTTTTGCTAACAAAATGTTTTGGTTTTTAATTTGTGATTTTTCTTTATTGGAATTCATGTTCCATTTGGAAACATTCTGGCAAAGTGACAAACATCTAATAAACAATGAAGATAATAAGGAGAGTCAATATTTAGTGACCAAGAGATTTTAGGTTATTTGACAAAAGTTAATACTACAGTTTACAATATCAAGGCAGAATCATAATCTAAATGTAAGTTCCTTGAAGATAGTTACACTTTTATTTTTAAATCTTTGTTTCCTGTGCACATGCATTATAAAACATCAGCAGTTAATTAATGTCTTTTGAATTGAATTAAATTGGTGCAAGGGGCCTTTGGGTTTACTTCATTTGTAGGAACCTAGGGAACAGGAGATGATCCCTGTTATTGCTCTCAACAGAGTTTGGGGTACAGTTTGTTTCAGCCATGTAACTAATGCAAAAGGGTTGAGAGAGAGTGAGAAAAGAAGACAGAGACAGAGACAGAGATGCACAGAGAGATAGAGATAGACACACATACACCCCCCCCCCC